>NW_027513265.1:0-113949 GCF_048772815.1 Callospermophilus lateralis | reverse complement strand
TAAAAATTCAAAGTGTTACTGGAAACGAACGCTTGAACCTAGAAGAGTGAAAATTGGGCAGCCAAGTGGGCTTAGTGAACTGATCATTACCATCAAGTATCATAGGATTTGGTGAAAAAATGTTTGCTGAGATTTCAGCAAACTAGTAGTTTTTTGGAAGCTTGGCAACCCCTTTCAAACGAAAGTGTTTTTCGCCAGTCTCTGCATGGGGTACTTCAAGAAGAAACAAACCATAGAGATAGAACTTAGAACTACTTCATTTGGTCAAGTTTCAAGGAGCTAGCACAAACCGTGTTTGATTTAGAATTCCAAACACAGCTATCTATGTAGGAGAAAACAGAGTGAAACCTAAAAATTCAAAGTGTTACTGGAAACGAACGCTTGAACCTAGAAGAGTGAAAATTGGGCAGCCAAGTGGGCTTATTGAACTGATCATTACCACCAAGTACCATCGAGATTTGGTGAAAAAATGTTTGCTGAGATTTCAGCAAACTAGTAGTTTTTTGGAAGCTTGGCAACCCCTTTCAAACGAAACTGTTTTTCGCCAATCTGCATGGGATACTTCTGGAGGAAACAAACCATAGAGATAGATCTTAGAACTACTTCATTTGGTCAACTTTCAAGGAGCTAGCACAAACCGTGTTTGATTTAGTGTTTCAAACACATCTATCTATATAGCAGAAAACAGAGTGAAACCTAAAAATTCAAAGTGTTACTGGAAACGAACGCTTGAACTTAGAAGAGTGAAAATTGGGCAGCAAAGTTGGCTTAGTGAACTGATCATTACCACCAAGTATCTTCAAGATTTGGTGAAAAAATGTTTGCTGAGATTTCAGCAAACTAGTAGTTTTTTGGAAGCTTGGCAACCCCTTTTAAACTAACGTGTTTTTCGCCAGTCTCTGCATGGGGTACTTCAAGAGGAAACAAACCATAGAGATAGAACTTAGAACTACTTCATTTGGTCAAGTTTCAAGGAGCTAGCACAAACCGTGTTTGATTTAGAATTCCAAACACAGCTATATCTGTAGGAGAAAACAGACTGAAACCTAAAAATTCAAACTGTTACTGGAAACGAATGCTTCAACCTAGAAGAATAAAAATTGGGCAGCCAAGTGGGATTAGCGGACTGATCATTACCAACAAGTATCATCAAGATTTGGTGAAAACATGTTTGCTGAGATTTCAGCAAACTAGTAGTTTTTTGGAAGCTTGGCAACCCCTTTCAAACGAAAGTGTTTTTCGCCAGTCTCTGCATGGGGTACTTCAAGAGGAAACAAACCATAGAGATAGAACTTAGAACTACTTCATTTGGTCAATTTTCAAGGAGCTAGCACAATCCGTGTTTGATTCAGAGTTTCAAACACATCTATCCATAACAGAAAACAGAGTGAAACCTAAAAATTCAAAGTGTTACTGGAAACGAACGCTTGAACCTAGAAGAGTGAAAATTGGGCAGCCAAGAGGGCTTAGTGAACTGATCATTACCACCAAGTATCATCAAGATTTGGTGAAAAAATGTTTGCTGAGATTTCAGCAAACTAGTAGTTTTTTGGAAGCTTGGCAACCCCTTTCAAACGAAAGTGTTTTTCGCCAGTCTCTGCATGGGGTACTTCAAGAGGAAACAAACCATAGAGATTGAACTTAGAACTACTTCATTTGGTCAAGTTTCAAGGAGCTAGCACAAACCGTGTTTGATTTAGAATTCCTAACACAGCTATCTATGTAGGAGAAAACAGAGTGAAACCTAAAAATTCAAAGTGTTACTGGAAAGGAACGCTTGAAATAAGAAGAGTGAAAATTGGGCAGCCAAGAGTGCTTAGTGAACTTATCATTACCACCAAGTATCATCAAGATTTGGTGAAAAAATGTTTGCTGAGATTTCAGCAAACTAGTATTTTTTTGGAAGCTTGGCAACCCCTTTCTAACGAAAGTGATTTTCGCCAGTCTCTGCATGGGGTACTTCAAGAGGAAACAAACCATAGAGATAGAACTTAGAACTACTTCATTTGGTCCAGTTTCAAGGAGCTAACACAAACCGTGTTTGATTTAGAATTCCAAACACAGCTATCTATGTAGGAGAAAACAGAGTGAAACCTAAAAATTCAAAGTGTTACTGGGAACGAACTCTTGAACCTAGAAGAGTGAAAATTGGGCAGCCAAGTGGGCTTAGTGAACTGATCATTACCACCAAGTATCATCGAGATTTGGTGAAAAAATGTTTGCTGAGATTTCAGCAAACTAGTAGTTTTTTGGAAGCTTGGCAACCCCTTTCAAACGAAAGTGTTTTTCGCCAGTCTCTGCATGGGATATTTCAAGAGGAAACAAACCATAGAGATAGAACTTAGAACTACTTCATTTGGTCAAGTTTCAAGGAGCTAGCACAAACCGTGTTTGATTTAGAATTCCAAACACAGCTATCTCTGTAGGAGAAAACAGAGTGAAACCTAAAAATTCAAAGTGTTACTGGAAACGAATGCTTCAACCTAGAAGAATAAAAATTGGGCAGCCAGGTGGGATTGGTGAACTGATCATTACCACCAAGTATCATCAAGATTTGGTGAAAACATGTTTGCTGAGAAATCAGCAAACTAGTAGTTTTTTGGAAGCTTGGCAACCCCTTTCAAACGAAAGTGTTTTTCGCCAGTCTCTGCATGGCGTACTTCAAGAGGAAACAAACCATAGAGATTGAACTTAGAACTACTTCATTTGGTCAAGTTTCAAGGAGCTAGCACAAACCGTGATTGATTTAGAATTCCTAACACAGCTATCTATGTAGGAGAAAACAGAGTGAAACCTAAAAATTCAAAGTGTTATTGGAAAGGAACGCTTGAAATAAGAAGAGTGAAAATTGGGCAGCCAAGAGTGCTTCGTGAACTTATCATTACCACCAAGTATCATCAAGATTTGGTGAAAAAATGTTTGCTGAGATTTCAGCAAACTAGTATTTTTTTGGAAGCTTGGCAACCCCTTTCAAACGAAAGTGATTTTCGCCAGTCTCTGCATGGGGTACTTCAAGAGGAAACAAACCATAAAGATAGAACTTAGAACTACTTCATTTGGTCAAGTTTCAAGGAGCTAACACAAACCGTGTTTGATTTAGAATTCCAAACACAGCTATCTATGTAGGAGAAAACAGAGTGAAACCTAAAAATTCAAAGTGTTACTGGGAACGAACTCTTGAACCTAGAAGAGTGAAAATTGATCAGCCAAGTGGGCTTAGTGAACTGATCATTACCACCAAGTATCATCGAGATTTGGTGAAAAAATGTTTGCTGAGATTTTAGCAAACTAGTAGTTTTTTGGAAGCTTGGCAACCCCTTTCAAACGAAAGTGTTTTTCGCCAGTCTCTGCATGGGATACTTCAAGAGGAAACAAACCATAGAGATAGAACTTAGAACTACTTCATTTGGTCAAGTTTCAAGGAGCTAGCACAAACCGTGTTTGATTTAGAATTCCAAACACAGCTATCTCTGTAGGAGAAAACAGAGTGAAACCTAAAAATTCAAACTGTTACTGGAAACGAATGCTTCAACCTAGAAGAATAAAAATTGGGCAGCCAGGTGGGATTAGTGAACTGATCATTACCACCAAGTATCATCAAGATTTGGTGAAAACACGTTTGCTGAGATTTCAGCAAACTAGTAGTTTTTTGGAAGCTTGGCAACCCCTTTCAAACGAAAGTGTTTTTCGCCAGTCTCTGCATGGCGTACTTCAAGAGGAAACAAACCATAGAGATAGAACTTAGAACTACTTCATTTGGTCAAGTTTCAAGGAGCTAGCACAAACCGTGTTTGATTTACAATTCCAAACACAGGTATCTATGTAGGAGAAAACAGAGTGAAACCTAAAAATTCAAAGTGTTACTGGAAACGAACGCTTGAACCTAGAAGAGTGAAAATTGGGCAGCCAAGTGGGCTTATTGAACTGATCATTACCACCAAGTACCATCGAGATTTGGTGAAAAAATGTTTGCTGAGATTTCAGCAAACTAGTAGTTTTTTGGAAGCTTGGCAACCCCTTTCAAACGAAAGTGTTTTTCGCCAGTCTCTGCATGGGATACTTCCAGAGGAAACAAACCATAGAGATAGATCTTAGAACTACTTCATTTGGTCAACTTTCAAGGAGCTAGCACAAACCGTGTTTGATTTAGTGTTTCAAACACATCTATCTATATAGCAGAAAACAGAGTGAAACCTAAAAATTCAAAGTGTTACTGGAAATGAACACTTGAACTTAGAAGAGTGAAAATTGGGCAGCAAAGTTGGCTTAGTGAACTGATCATTACCACCAAGTATCTTCAAGATTTGGTGAAAAAAATGTTTGCTGAGATTTCAGCAAACTAGTAGTTTTTTGGAAGCTTGGCAACCCCTATCAAACTAAAGTGTTTTTCGCCAGTCTCTGCATGGGGTACTTCAAGAGGAAACAAAACATAGAGATAGAACTTAGAACTACATTTTGTCAAGTTTCAAGGAGCTAGCACAAACCGTGTTTGATTTAGAATTCCTAACACAGCTATCTATGTAGGAGAAAACAGAGTGAAACCTAAAAATTCAAAGTGTTACTGGGAACGAACTCTTGAACCTAGAAGAGTGAAAATTGGGCAGCCAAGAGTGCTTAGTGAACTGATCATTACCACCAAGTATCATCAAGATTTGGTGAAAAAATGTTTGCTGAGATTTCAGCAAACTAGTAGTTTTTTGGAAGCTTGGCAACCCCTTTCAAACGAAAGTGTTTTTCGCCAGGCTCTGCATGTTGTACTTCAAGAGGAAACAAACCATAGAGATAGAACTTAGAACTACTTCATTTTGTCAAGTCTCAAGGAGCTAGCACAAACCGTGTTTGATTTAGAATTTCAAACACAGCTATCTATGTAGGAGAAAACAGAGTGAAACCTAAAAATTCAAACTGTTACTGGAAACGAATGCTTCAACCAAGAAGAATAAAAATTGGGCAGCCAAGTGGGATTCGTGAACTGATCATTACCACCAAGTATCATCAAGATTTGGTGAAAAAATGTTTGCTGAGATTTCAGCAAACTAGTAGTTTTTTGGAAGCTTGGCAACCCCTTTCAAACAAAAGTGTTTTTCGCCAGTCTCTGCATGGGGTACTTCAAGAGGAAACAAACCATAGAGATAGAACTGAGAACTACTTCATTTTGTCAAGTTTCAAGGAGCTAGCACAAACCGTGTTTGATTTAGAGTTTCAAACACATCTATCTATATAGCAGAAAACAGAGTGAAACCTAAAAATTCAAAGTGTTACTGGAAACGAACGCTTGAACCTAGAAGAGTGAAAATTGGGCAGCCAAGAGGGCTTAGTGAACTGATCATTACCAGCAAGTATCATCAAGATTTGGTGAAAAAATGTTTGCTGAGATTTCAGCAAACTAGAAGTTTTTTGGAAGCTTGGCAACCCCTTTAAAATGAAAGTGTTTTTCGCCAGTCTCTGCATGGGGTACTTCAAGAGGAAACACACCATAGAGATAGAACTTAGAACTACTACATTTGGTCAAGTTTCAAGGAGCTAGCACAAACCGTGTTTGATTTAGAATTCCAAACACAGCTATCTCTGTAGGAGAAAACAGAGTGAAACCTAAAAATTCAAAGTGTTACTGGAAACGAATGCTTCAACCTAGAAGAATCAAAATTGGGCAGCCAAGTGGGATTAGTGGACTCATCATTACAACCAAGTATCATCAAGATTTGGTGAAAAAATGTTTGCTGAGATTTCAGCAAACTAGTAGTTTTTTGGAAGCTTGGCAACCCCTTTCAAACGAAAGTGTTTTTCGCCAGTCTCTGCATGGGGTACTTCAAGAGGAAACAAACCATAGAGATAGAACTTAGAACTACTTCATTTGGTCAAGTTTCAAGGAGCTAGCACAAACCGTGTTTGATTTAGAATTCCTAACACAGCTATCTATGTAGGAGAAAACAGAGTGAAACCTAAAAATTCAAAGTGTTACTGGAAAGGAACGCTTGAAATAAGAAGAGTGAAAATTGGGCAGCCAAGAGTGCTTAGTGAACTTATCATTACCACCAAGTATCATCAAGATTTGGTGAAAAAATGTTTGCTGAGATTTCAGCAAACTAGTATTTTTTTGGAAGCTTGGCAACCCCTTTCTAACGAAAGTGATTTTCGCCAGTCTCTGCATGGGGTACTTCAAGAGGAAACAAACCATAGAGATAGAACTTAGAACTACTTCATTTGGTCAAGTTTCAAGGAGCTAACACAAACCGTGTTTGATTTAGAATTCCAAACACAGCTATCTATGTAGGAGAAAACAGAGTGAAACCTAAAAATTCAAAGTGTTACTGGGAACGAACTCTTGAACCTAGAAGAGTGAAAATTCGGCAGCCAAGTGGGCTTAGTGAACTGATCATTACCACCAAGTATCATCGAGATTTGGTGAAAAAATGTTTGCTGAGATTTCAGCAAACTAGTAGTTTTTTGGAAGCTTGGCAACCCCTTTCAAACGAAAGTGTTTTTCGCCAGTCTCTGCATGGGATATTTCAAGAGGAAACAAACCATAGAGATAGAACTTAGAACTACTTCATTTGGTCAAGTTTCAAGGAGCTAGCACAAACCGTGTTTGATTTAGAATTCCAAACACAGCTATCTCTGTAGGAGAAAACAGAGTGAAACCTAAAAATTCAAACTGTTACTGGAAACGAATGCTTCAACCTAGAAGAATAAAAATTGGGCAGCCAGGTGGGATTAGTGAACTGATCATTACCACCAAGTATCATCAAGATTTGGTGAAAACATGTTTGCTGAGATTTCAGCAAACTAGTAGTTTTTTGGAAGCTTGGCAACCCCTTTCAAACGAAAGTGTTTTTCGCCAGTCTCTGCATGGCGTACTTCAAGAGGAAACAAACCATAGAGATTGAACTTAGAACTACTTCATTTGGTCAAGTTTCAAGGAGCTAGCACAAACCGTGATTGATTTAGAATTCCTAACACAGCTATCTATGTAGGAGAAAACAGAGTGAAACCTAAAAATTCAAAGTGTTATTGGAAAGGAACGCTTGAAATAAGAAGAGTGAAAATTGGGCAGCCAAGAGTGCTTCGTGAACTTATCATTACCACCAAGTATCATCAAGATTTGGTGAAAAAATGTTTGCTGAGATTTCAGCA
Organism: Callospermophilus lateralis; assembly: GCF_048772815.1. NCBI lineage: Eukaryota > Metazoa > Chordata > Mammalia > Rodentia > Sciuridae > Callospermophilus > Callospermophilus lateralis. The sequence continues at coordinate 106,815 of NW_027513265.1, read as the reverse complement.
AACTAGTATTTTTTTGGAAGCTTGGCAACCCCTTTCAAACGAAAGTGATTTTCGCCAGTCTCTGCATGGGGTACTTCAAGAGGAAACAAACCATAAAGATAGAACTTAGAACTACTTCATTTGGTCAAGTTTCAAGGAGCTAACACAAACCGTGTTTGATTTAGAATTCCAAACACAGCTATCTATGTAGGAGAAAACAGAGTGAAACCTAAAAATTCAAAGTGTTACTGGGAACGAACTCTTGAACCTAGAAGAGTGAAAATTGGGCAGCCAAGTGGGCTTAGTGAACTGATCATTACCACCAAGTATCATCGAGATTTGGTGAAAAAATGTTTGCTGAGATTTTAGCAAACTAGTAGTTTTTTGGAAGCTTGGCAACCCCTTTAAAACGAAAGTGTTTTTCGCCAGTCTCTGCATGGGATACTTCAAGAGGAAACAAACCATAGAGATAGAACTTAGAACTACTTCATTTGGTCAAGTTTCAAGGAGCTAGCACAAACCGTGTTTGATTTAGAATTCCAAACACAGCTATCTCTGTAGGAGAAAACAGAGTGAAACCTAAAAATTCAAACTGTTACTGGAAACGAATGCTTCAACCTAGAAGAATAAAAATTGGGCAGCCAGGTGGGATTAGTGAACTGATCATTACCACCAAGTATCATCAAGATTTGGTGAAAACATGTTTGCTGAGATTTCAGCAAACTAGTAGTTTTTTGGAAGCTTGGCAACCCCTTTCAAACGAAAGTGTTTTTCGCCAGTCTCTGCATGGCGTACTTCAAGAGGAAACAAACCATAGAGATTGAACTTAGAACTACTTCATTTGGTCAAGTTTCAAGGAGCTAGCACAAACCGTGATTGATTTAGAATTCCTAACACAGCTATCTATGTAGGAGAAAACAGAGTGAAACCTAAAAATTCAAAGTGTTATTGGAAAGGAACGCTTGAAATAAGAAGAGTGAAAATTGGGCAGCCAAGAGTGCTTCGTGAACTTATCATTACCACCAAGTATCATCAAGATTTGGTGAAAAAATGTTTGCTGAGATTTCAGCAAACTAGTATTTTTTTGGAAGCTTGGCAACCCCTTTCAAACGAAAGTGATTTTCGCCAGTCTCTGCATGGGGTACTTCAAGAGGAAACAAACCATAAAGATAGAACTTAGAACTACTTCATTTGGTCAAGTTTCAAGGAGCTAACACAAACCGTGTTTGATTTAGAATTCCAAACACAGCTATCTATGTAGGAGAAAACAGAGTGAAACCTAAAAATTCAAAGTGTTACTGGGAACGAACTCTTGAACCTAGAAGAGTGAAAATTGATCAGCCAAGTGGGCTTAGTGAACTGATCATTACCACCAAGTATCATCGAGATTTGGTGAAAAAATGTTTGCTGAGATTTTAGCAAACTAGTAGTTTTTTGGAAGCTTGGCAACCCCTTTCAAACGAAAGTGTTTTTCGCCAGTCTCTGCATGGGATACTTCAAGAGGAAACAAACCATAGAGATAGAACTTAGAACTACTTCATTTGGTCAAGTTTCAAGGAGCTAGCACAAACCGTGTTTGATTTAGAATTCCAAACACAGCTATCTCTGTAGGAGAAAACAGAGTGAAACCTAAAAATTCAAACTGTTACTGGAAACGAATGCTTCAACCTAGAAGAATAAAAATTGGGCAGCCAGGTGGGATTAGTGAACTGATCATTACCACCAAGTATCATCAAGATTTGGTGAAAACACGTTTGCTGAGATTTCAGCAAACTAGTAGTTTTTTGGAAGCTTGGCAACCCCTTTCAAACGAAAGTGTTTTTCGCCAGTCTCTGCATGGCGTACTTCAAGAGGAAACAAACCATAGAGATAGAACTTAGAACTACTTCATTTGGTCAAGTTTCAAGGAGCTAGCACAAACCGTGTTTGATTTACAATTCCAAACACAGGTATCTATGTAGGAGAAAACAGAGTGAAACCTAAAAATTCAAAGTGTTACTGGAAACGAACGCTTGAACCTAGAAGAGTGAAAATTGGGCAGCCAAGTGGGCTTATTGAACTGATCATTACCACCAAGTACCATCGAGATTTGGTGAAAAAATGTTTGCTGAGATTTCAGCAAACTAGTAGTTTTTTGGAAGCTTGGCAACCCCTTTCAAACGAAAGTGTTTTTCGCCAGTCTCTGCATGGGATACTTCCAGAGGAAACAAACCATAGAGATAGATCTTAGAACTACTTCATTTGGTCAACTTTCAAGGAGCTAGCACAAACCGTGTTTGATTTAGTGTTTCAAACACATCTATCTATATAGCAGAAAACAGAGTGAAACCTAAAAATTCAAAGTGTTACTGGAAATGAACACTTGAACTTAGAAGAGTGAAAATTGGGCAGCAAAGTTGGCTTAGTGAACTGATCATTACCACCAAGTATCTTCAAGATTTGGTGAAAAAATGTTTGCTGAGATTTTAGCAAACTAGTAGTTTTTTGGAAGCTTGGCAACCCCTTTAAAACGAAAGTGTTTTTCGCCAGTCTCTGCATGGGATACTTCAAGAGGAAACAAACCATAGAGATAGAACTTAGAACTACTTCATTTGGTCAAGTTTCAATTAGCTAGCACAAACCGTGTTTGATTTAGAATTCCAAACACAGCTATCTCTGTAGGAGAAAACAGAGTGAAACCTAAAAATTCAAACTGTTACTGGAAACGAATGCTTCAACCTAGAAGAATAAAAATTGGGCAGCCAGGTGGGATTAGTGAACTGATCATTACCACCAAGTATCATCAAGATTTGGTGAAAACACGTTTGCTGAGATTTCAGCAAACTAGTAGTTTTTTGGAAGCTTGGCAACCCCTTTCAAACGAAAGTGTTTTTCGCCAGTCTCTGCATGGCGTACTTCAAGAGGAAACAAACCATAGAGATAGAACTTAGAACTACTTCATTTGGTCAAGTTTCAAGGAGCTAGCACAAACCGTGTTTGATTTACAATTCCAAACACAGGTATCTATGTAGGAGAAAACAGAGTGAAACATAAAAATTCAAAGTGTTACTGGAAACGAACGCTTGAACCTAGAAGAGTGAAAATTGGGCAGCCAAGTGGGCTTATTGAACTGATCATTACCACCAAGTACCATCGAGATTTGGTGAAAAAATGTTTGCTGAGATTTCAGCAAACTAGTAGTTTTTTGGAAGCTTGGCAACCCCTTTCAAACGAAAGTGTTTTTCGCCAGTCTCTGCATGGGATACTTCCAGAGGAAACAAACCATAGAGATAGATCTTAGAACTACTTCATTTGGTCAACTTTCAAGGAGCTAGCACAAACCGTGTTTGATTTAGTGTTTCAAACACATCTATCTATATAGCAGAAAACAGAGTGAAACCTAAAAATTCAAAGTGTTACTGGAAATGAACACTTGAACTTAGAAGAGTGAAAATTGGGCAGCAAAGTTGGCTTAGTGAACTGATCATTACCACCAAGTATCTTCAAGATTTGGTGAAAAAATGTTTGCTGAGATTTCAGCAAACTAGTAGTTTTTTGGAAGCTTGGCAACCCCTATCAAACTAAAGTGTTTTTCGCCAGTCTCTGCATGGGGTACTTCAAGAGGAAACAAACCATAGAGATAGAACTTAGAACTACTTCATTTTGTCAAGTTTCAAGGAGCTAGCACAAACCGTGTTTGATTTAGAATTCCTAACACAGCTATCTATGTAGGAGAAAACAGAGTGAAACCTAAAAATTCAAAGTGTTACTGGGAACGAACTCTTGAACCTAGAAGAGTGAAAATTGGGCAGCCAAGAGTGCTTAGTGAACTGATCATTACCACCAAGTATCATCAAGATTTGGTGAAAAAATGTTTGCTGAGATTTCAGCAAACTAGTAGTTTTTTGGAAGCTTGGCAACCCCTTTCAAACGAAAGTGTTTTTCGCCAGGCTCTGCATGTTGTACTTCAAGAGGAAACAAACCATAGAGATAGAACTTAGAACTACTTCATTTTGTCAAGTCTCAAGGAGCTAGCACAAACCGTGTTTGATTTAGAATTTCAAACACAGCTATCTATGTAGGAGAAAACAGAGTGAAACCTAAAAATTCAAACTGTTACTGGAAACGAATGCTTCAACCAAGAAGAATAAAAATTGGGCAGCCAAGTGGGATTCGTGAACTGATCATTACCACCAAGTATCATCAAGATTTGGTGAAAAAAGGTTTGCTGAGATTTCAGCAAACTAGAAGTTTTTTGGAAGCTTGGCAACCCCTTTAAAATGAAAGTGTTTTTCGCCAGTCTCTGCATGGGGTACTTCAAGAGGAAACAAACCATAAAGATAGAACTGAGAACTACTTCATTTTGTCAAGTTTCAAGGAGCTAGCACAAACCGTGTTTGATTTAGAGTTTCAAACACATCTATCTATATAGCAGAAAACAGAGTGAAACCTAAAAATTCAAAGTGTTACTGGAAACGAACGCTTGAACCTAGAAGAGTGAAAATTGGGCAGCCAAGAGGGCTTAGTGAACTGATCATTACCAGCAAGTATCATCAAGATTTGGTGAAAAAATGTTTGCTGAGATTTCAGCAAACTAGAAGTTTTTTGGAAGCTTGGCAACCCCTTTAAAATGAAAGTGTTTTTCGCCAGTCTCTGCATGGGGTACTTCAAGAGGAAACACACCATAGAGATAGAACTTAGAACTACTACATTTGGTCAAGTTTCAAGGAGCTAGCACAAACCGTGTTTGATTTAGAATTCCAAACACAGCTATCTCTGTAGGAGAAAACAGAGTGAAACCTAAAAATTCAAAGTGTTACTGGAAACGAATGCTTCAACCTAGAAGAATCAAAATTGGGCAGCCAAGTGGGATTAGTGGACTCATCATTACAACCAAGTATCATCAAGATTTGGTGAAAAAATGTTTGCTGAGATTTCAGCAAACTAGTAGTTTTTTGGAAGCTTGGCAACCCCTTTCAAACGAAAGTGTTTTTCGCCAGTCTCTGCATGGGGTACTTCAAGAGGAAACAAACCATAGAGATAGAACTTAGAACTACTTCATTTAGTCAAGTTTCAAGGAGCTAGCACAAACCGTGTTTGATTTAGAATTCTAAACACAGCTATCTCTGTAGGAGAAAACAGAGTGAAACCTAAAAATTCAAAGTGTTACTGGAAACGAACGCTTGAACCTAGAAGAGTGAAAATTGGGCAGCCAAGTGGGCTTAGTGAACTGATGATTACCACCAAGTATCATCAAGATTTGGTGAAAAAATGTTTGTTGAGATTTCAGCAAACTAGTAGTTTTTTGGAAATTTGGCAACCCCTTTCAAACCAAAGTGCTTTTCGCCAGTCTCTGCGTGGGGTACTTCAAGAGGAAACAAACCATAGAGATAGAACTTAGAACTACTTCATTTGGTCACGTTTCAAGGAGCTAGCACAAACGGTGTTTGATTTAGAATTCCAAACACAGCAATCTCTGTAGGAGAAAACAGAGTGAAACCTAAAAATTCAAACTGTTACTGGAAACGAATGCTTCAACGTAGAAGAATAAAAATTGGGCAGCCAAGTGGGATTAGGGAACTGATCATTACCACCAAGTATCATCAAGGTTTGGTGAAAACATGTTTGCTGAGATTTCAGCAAACTAGTAGTTTTTTGGAAGCTTGGCAACCCCTTTCAAACGAAAGTGTTTTTCGCCAGTCTCTGCATGGGGTACTTCAAGAGGAAACAAACCATAGAGATTGAACTATGAACTACTTCATTTGGTCAAGTTTCAAGGAGCTAGAACAAACCGTGTTTGATTTAGAATTCCTAACACAGCTATCTATGTAGGACAAAACAGAGTGAAACCTAAAAATTCAAAGTGTTACTGGAAACGAACGCTTGAACCTAGAAGAGTGAAAATTGGGCAGCCAAGTGGGCTTATTGAACTGATCATTACCACCAAGTACCATCGAGATTTGTTGAAAAAATGTTTGCTGAGATTTCAGCAAACTAGTAGTTTTTTGGAAGCTTGGCAACCCCTTTCAAACGAAAGTGTTTTTCGCCAGTCTCTGCATGGGATACTTCCAGAGGAAACAAACCATAGAGATAGATCTTAGAACTACTTCATTTGGTCAACTTTCAAGGAGCTAGCACAAACCGTGTTTGATTTAGTGTTTCAAACACATCTATCTATATAGCAGAAAACAGAGTGAAACCTAAAAATTCAAAGTGTTACTGGAAACGAACACTTGAACTTAGAAGAGTGAAAATTGGGCAGCAAAGTTGGCTTAGTGAACTGATCATTACCACCAAGTATCTACAAGATTTGGTGAAAAAATGTTTGCTGAGATTACAGCAAACTAGTAGTTTTTTGGAAGCTTTTCAACCCCTATTAAACTAAAGTGTTTTTCGCCAGTCTCTGCATGGGGTACTTCAAGAGTAAACAAACCATAGAGATAGAACTTAGAACTACTTTATTTTGTCAAGTTTCAAGGAGCCAGCACAAACCGTGTTTGATTTAGAATTCCTAACACAGCTATCTATGTAGGAGAAAACAGAGTGAAACCTAAAAATTCAAAGTGTTACTGGGAACGAACTCTTGAACCTAGAAGAGTGAAAATTGGGCAGCCAAGAGTGCTTAGTGAACTGATCATTACCACCAAGTATCATCAAGATTTGGTGAAAAAATATTTGCTGAGATTTCAGCAAACTAGTAGTTTTTTGGAAGCTTGGCAACCCTTTTCAAACGAAAGTGTTTTTCGCCAGTCTCTGCATGGGGTACTTCAAGAGGAAACAAACCATAGAGATAGAACTGAGAACTACTTCATTTTGTCAAGTTTCAAGGAGCTAGCACAAACCGTGTTTGATTTAGAGTTTCAAACACATCTATCTATATAGCAGAAAACAGAGTGAAACCTAAAAATTCAAAGTGTTACTGGAAACGAACGCTTGAACCTAGAAGAGTGAAAATTGGGCAGCCAAGAGGGCTTAGTGAACTGATCATTACCAGCAAGTATCATCAAGATTTGGTGAAAAAATGTTTGCTGAGATTTCAGCAAACTAGAAGTTTTTTGGAAGCTTGGCAACCCCTTTAAAATGAAAGTGTTTTTCGCCAGTCTCTGCATGGGGTACTTCAAGAGGAAACACACCATAGAGATAGAACTTAGAACTACTACATTTGGTCAAGTTTCAAGGAGCTAGCACAAACCGTGTTTGATTTAGAATTCCAAACACAGCTATCTCTGTAGGAGAAAACAGAGTGAAACCTAAAAATTCAAAGTGTTACTGGAAACGAATGCTTCAACCTAGAAGAATCAAAATTGGGCAGCCAAGTGGGATTAGTGGACTCATCATTACAACCAAGTATCATCAAGATTTGGTGAAAAAATGTTTGCTGAGATTTCAGCAAACTAGTAGTTTTTTGGAAGCTTGGCAACCCCTTTCAAACGAAAGTGTTTTTCGCCAGTCTCTGCATGGGGTACTTCAAGAGGAAACAAACCATAGAGATTGAACTTAGAACTACTTCATTTGGTCAAGTTTCAAGGAGCTAGAACAAACCGTGTTTGATTTAGAATTCCTAACACAGCTATCTATGTAGGACAAAACAGAGTGAAACCTAAAAATTCAAAGTGTTACTGGAAACGAACGCTTGAACCTAGAAGAGTGAAAATTGGGCAGCCAAGTGGGCTTATTGAACTGATCATTACCACCAAGTACCATCGAGATTTGTTGAAAAAATGTTTGCTGAGATTTCAGCAAACTAGTAGTTTTTTGGAAGCTTGGCAACCCCTTTCAAACGAAAGTGTTTTTCGCCAGTCTCTGCATGGGATACTTCCAGAGGAAACAAACCATAGAGATAGATCTTAGAACTACTTCATTTGGTCAACTTTCAAGGAGCTAGCACAAACCGTGTTTGATTTAGTGTTTCAAACACATCTATCTATATAGCAGAAAACAGAGTGAAACCTAAAAATTCAAAGTGTTACTGGAAACGAACACTTGAACTTAGAAGAGTGAAAATTGGGCAGCAAAGTTGGCTTAGTGAACTGATCATTACCACCAAGTATCTACAAGATTTGGTGAAAAAATGTTTGCTGAGATTTCAGCAAACTAGTAGTTTTTTGGAAGCTTTTCAACCCCTATTAAACTAAAGTGTTTTTCGCCAGTCTCTGCATGGGGTACTTCAAGAGTAAACAAACCATAGAGATAGAACTTAGAACTACTTTATTTTGTCAAGTTTCAAGGAGCCAGCACAAACCGTGTTTGATTTAGAATTCCTAACACAGCTATATATGTAGGAGAAAACAGAGTGAAACCTAAAAATTCAAAGTGTTACTGGGAACGAACTCTTGAACCTAGAAGAGTGAAAATTGGGCAGCCAAGAGTGCTTAGTGAACTGATCATTACCACCAAGTATCATCAAGATTTGGTGAAAAAATGTTTGCTGAGATTTCAGCAAACTAGTAGTTTTTTGGAAGCTTGGCAACCCCTTTCAAACGAAAGTGTTTTTCGCCAGTCTCTGCATGGGGTACTTCAAGAGGAAACAAACCATAGAGATAGAACTTAGAACTACTTCATTTTGTCAAGTTTCAAGGAGCTAGCACAAACCGTGTTTGATTTAGAGTTTCAAACACATCTATCTATATAGCAGAAAACAGAGTGAAACCTAAAAATTCAAAGTGTTACTGGAAACGAACGCTTGAACCTAGAAGAGTGAAAATTGGGCAGCCAAGAGGGCTTAGTGAACTGATCATTACCAGCAAGTATCATCAAGATTTGGTGAAAAAATGTTTGCTGAGATTTCAGCAAACTAGAAGTTTTTTGGAAGCTTGGCAACCCCTTTAAAATGAAAGTGTTTTTCGCCAGTCTCTGCATGGGGTACTTCAAGAGGAAACACACCATAGAGATAGAACTTAGAACTACTACATTTGGTCAAGTTTCAAGGAGCTAGCACAAACCGTGTTTGATTTAGAATTCCAAACACAGCTATCTCTGTAGGAGAAAACAGAGTGAAACCTAAAAATTCAAAGTGTTACTGGAAACGAATGCTTCAACCTAGAAGAATCAAAATTGGGCAGCCAAGTGGGATTAGTGGACTGATCATTACAACCAAGTATCATCAAGATTTGGTGAAAAAATGTTTGCTGAGGTTTCAGCAAACTAGTAGTTTTTTGGAAGCTTGGCAACCCCTTTCAAACGAAAGTGTTTTTCGCCAGTCTCTGCATGGGGTACTTCAAGAGGAAACAAACCATAGAGATAGAACTTAGAACTACTTCATTTAGTCAAGTTTCAAGGAGCTAGCACAAACCGTGTTTGATTAAGAATTCCCAACACAGCTATCTCTGTAGGAGAAAACAGAGTGAAACCTAAAAATTCAAAGTGTTACTGGAAACGAACGCTTGAACCTAGAAGAGTGAAAATTGGGCAGCCAAGTGGGCTTAGTGAACTGATGATTACCACCAAGTATCATCAAGATTTGGTGAAAAAATGTTTGTTGAGATTTCAGCAAACTAGTAGTTTTTTGGAAATTTGGCAACACCTTTCAAACAAAAGTGCTTTTCGAGAGTCTCTGCGTGGGGTACTTCAAGAGGAAACAAACCATAGAGATAGAACTTAGAACTACTTCATTTGGTCACGTTTCAAGGAGCTAGCACAAACGGTGTTTGATTTAGAATTCCAAACACAGCTATCTCTGTAGGAGAAAACAGAGTGAAAGCTAAAAATTCAAACTGTTACTGGAAACGAATGCTTCAACGTAGAAGAATAAAAGTTGGGCAGCCAAGTGGGATTAGGGAACTGATCATTACCACCAAGTATCATCAAGGTTTGGTGAAAACATGTTTGCTGAGATTTCAGCAAACTAGTAGTTTTTTGGAAGCTTGGCAACCCCTTTCAAACGAAAGTGTTTTTCGCCAGTCTCTGCATGGGGTACTTCAAGAGGAAAAAAACCATAGAGATTGAACTTAGAACTACTTCATTTGGTCAAGTTTCAAGGAGCTAGCACAAACCGTGTTTGATTTAGTGTTTCAAACACATCTATCTATATAGCAGAAAACAGAGTGAAACCTAAAAATTCAAAGTGTTACTGGAAACGAACACTTGAACTTAGAAGAGTGAAAATTGGGCAGCAAAGTTGGCTTAGTGAACTGATCATTACCACCAAGTATCTACAAGATTTGGTGAAAAAATGTTTGCTGAGATTTCAGCAAACTAGTAGTTTTTTGGAAGCTTTTCAACCCCTATTAAACTAAAGTGTTTTTCGCCAGTCTCTGCATGGGGTACTTCAAGAGTAAACAAACCATAGAGATAGAACTTAGAACTACTTTATTTTGTCAAGTTTCAAGGAGCCAGCACAAACCGTGTTTGATTTAGAATTCCTAACACAGCTATCTATGTAGGAGAAAACAGAGTGAAACCTAAAAATTCAAAGTGTTACTGGGAACGAACTCTTGAACCTAGAAGAGTGAAAATTGGGCAGCCAAGAGTGCTTAGTGAACTGATCATTACCACCAAGTATCATCAAGATTTGGTGAAAAAATGTTTGCTGAGATTTCAGCAAACTAGTAGTTTTTTGGAAGCTTGGCAACCCCTTTCAAACGAAAGTGTTTTTCGCCAGTCTCTGCATGGGGTACTTCAAGAGGAAACAAACCATAGAGATAGAACTTAGAACTACTTCATTTTGTCAAGTTTCAAGGAGCTAGCACAAACCGTGTTTGATTTAGAGTTTCAAACACATCTATCTATATAGCAGAAAACAGAGTGAAACCTAAAAATTCAAAGTGTTACTGGAAACGAACGCTTGAACCTAGAAGAGTGAAAATTGGGCAGCCAAGAGGGCTTAGTGAACTGATCATTACCAGCAAGTATCATCAAGATTTGGTGAAAAAATGTTTGCTGAGATTTCAGCAAACTAGAAGTTTTTTGGAAGCTTGGCAACCCCTTTAAAATGAAAGTGTTTTTCGCCAGTCTCTGCATGGGGTACTTCAAGAGGAAACACACCATAGAGATAGAACTTAGAACTACTACATTTGGTCAAGTTTCAAGGAGCTAGCACAAACCGTGTTTGATTTAGAATTCCAAACACAGCTATCTCTGTAGGAGAAAACAGAGTGAAACCTAAAAATTCAAAGTGTTACTGGAAACGAATGCTTCAACCTAGAAGAATCAAAATTGGGCAGCCAAGTGGGATTAGTGGACTGATCATTACAACCAAGTATCATCAAGATTTGGTGAAAAAATGTTTGCTGAGGTTTCAGCAAACTAGTAGTTTTTTGGAAGCTTGGCAACCCCGTTCAAACGAAAGTGTTTTTCGCCAGTCTCTGCATGGGGTACTTCAAGAGGAAACAAACCATAGATATAGAACTTAGAACTACTTCATTTAGTCAAGTTTCAAGGAGCTAGCACAAACCGTGTTTGATTAAGAATTCCCAACACAGCTATCTCTGTAGGAGAAAACAGAGTGAAAACTAAAAATTCAAAGTGTTACTGGAAACGAACGCTTGAACCTAGAAGAGTGAAAATTGGGCAGCCAAGTGGGCTTAGTGAACTGATGATTACCACCAAGTATCATCAAGATTTGGTGAAAAAATGTTTGTTGAGATTTCAGCAAACTAGTAGTTTTTTGGAAATTTGGCAACCCCTTTCAAACAAAAGTGCTTTTCGCGAGTCTCTGCGTGGGGTACTTCAAGAGGAAACAAACCATAGAGATAGAACTTAGAACTACTTCATTTGGTCACGTTTCAAGGAGCTAGCACAAACGGTGTTTGATTTAGAATTCCAAACACAGCTATCTCTGTAGGAGAAAACAGAGTGAAACCTAAAAATTCAAACTGTTACTGGAAACGAATGCTTCAACGTAGAAGAATAAAAATTGGGCAGCCAAGTGGGATTAGGGAACTGATCATTACCACCAAGTATCATCAAGGTTTGGTGAAAACATGTTTGCTGAGATTTCAGCAAACTAGTAGTTTTTTGGAAGCTTGGCAACCCCTTTCAAACGAAAGTGTTTTTCGCCAGTCTCTGCATGGGGTACTTCAAGAGGAAAAAAACCATAGAGATTGAACTTAGAACTACTTCATTTGGTCAAGTTTCAAGGAGCTAGAACAAACCGTGTTTGATTTAGAATTCCTAACACAGCTATCTATGTAGGATAAAACAGAGTGAAACCTAAAAATTCAAAGTGTTACTGGAAACGAACGCTTGAACCTAGAAGAGTGAAAATTGGGCAGCCAAGTGGGCTTATTGAACTGATCATTACCACCAAGTACCATCGAGATTTGTTGAAAAAATGTTTGCTGAGATTTCAGCAAACTAGTAGTTTTTTGGAAGCTTGGCAACCCCTTTCAAACGAAAGTGTTTTTCGCCAGTCTCTGCATGGGATACTTCCAGAGGAAACAAACCATAGAGATAGATCTTAGAACTACTTAATTTGGTCAACTTTCAAGGAGCTAGCACAAACCGTGTTTGATTTAGTGTTTCAAACACATCTATCTATATAGCAGAAAACAGAGTGAAACCTAAAAATTCAAAGTGTTACTGGAAACGAACACTTGAACTTAGAAGAGTGAAAATTGGGCAGCAAAGTTGGCTTAGTGAACTGATCATTACCACCAAGTATCTACAATATTTGGTGAAAAAATGTTTGCTGAGATTTCAGCAAACTAGTAGTTTTTTGGAAGCTTGGCAACCCCTATTAAACTAAAGTGTTTTTCGCCAGTCTCTGCATGGGGTACTTCAAGAGTAAACAAACCATAGAGATAGAACTTAGAACTACTTCATTTTGTCAAGTTTCAAGGAGCCAGCACAAACCGTGTTTGATTTAGAATTCCTAACACAGCTATCTATGTAGGAGAAAACAGAGTGAAACCTAAAAATTCAAAGTGTTACTGGGAACGAACTCTTGAACCTAGAAGAGTGAAAATTGGGCAACCAAGAGTGCTTAGTGAACTGATCATTACCACCAAGTATCATAAAGATTTGGTGAAAAAATTTTTGCTGAGATTTCAGCAAACTAGTAGTTTTTTGGAAGCTTGGCAACCCCTTTCAAACGAAAGTGTTTTTCGCCAGTCTCTGCATGGGGTACTTCAAGAGGAAACAAACCATAGAGATAGAACTTAGAACTACTTCATTTAGTCAAGTTTCAAGGAGCTAGCACAAACCGTGTTTGATTTAGAATTCCAAACACAGCTATCTCTGTAGGAGAAAACAGAGTGAAACCTAAAAATTCAAAGTGTTACTGGAAACGAACGCTTGAAACTAGAAGAGTGAAAATTGGGCAGCCAAGTGGGCTTAGTGAACTGATGATTACCACCAAGTATCATCAAGATTTGGTGAAAAAATGTTTGTTGAGATTTCAGCAAACTAGTAGTTTTTTGGAAATTTGGCAACCCCTTTCAAACAAAAGTGCTTTTCGCCAGTCTCTGCATGGGGTACTTCAAGAGGAAACATACCATAGAGATAGAACTTAGAACTACTTCATTTGGTCAAGTTTCAAGGAGCTAGCACAAACCGTGTTTGATTTAGAATTCCAAACACAGCTATCTCTGTAGGAGAAAACAGAGTGAAACCTAAAAATTCAAAGTGTTACTGGAAACGAATGCTTCAACCTAGAAGAATAAAAATTGGGCAGCCAGGTGGGATTAGTGAACTGATCATTACCACCAAGTATCATCAAGATTTGGTGAAAACATGTTTGCTGAGATTTCAGCAAACTAGTAGTTTTTTGGAAGCTTGGCAACCCCTTTCAAACGAAAGTGTTTTTCGCCAGTCTCTGCATGGCGTACTTCAAGAGGAAACAAACCATAGAGATAGAACTTAGAACTACTTCATTTGGTCAAGTTTCAAGGAGCTAGCACAAACCGTGTTTGATTTACAATTCCAAACACAGCTATCTATGTAGGAGAAAACAGAGTGAAACCTAAAAATTCAAAGTGTTACTGGAAACGAACGCTTGAACCTAGAAGAGTGAAAATTGGGCAGCCAAGTGGGCTTATTGAACTGATCATTACCACCAAGTACCATCGAGATTTGGTGAAAAAATGTTTGCTGAGATTTCAGCAAACTAGTAGTTTTTTGGAAGCTTGGCAACCCCTTTCAAACGAAAGTGTTTTTCGCCAGTCTCTGCATGGGATACTTCCAGAGGAAACAAACCATAGAGATAGATCTTAGAACTACTTTATTTGGTCAACTTTCAAGGAGCTAGCACAAACCGTGTTTGATTTAGTGTTTCAAACACATCTATCTATATAGCAGAAAACAGAGTGAAACCTAAAAATTCAAAGTGTTACTGGAAATGAACACTTGAACTTAGAAGAGTGAAAATTGGGCAGCAATGTTGGCTTAGTGAACTGATCATTACCACCAAGTATCTTCAAGATTTGGTGAAAAAATGTTTGCTGAGATTTCAGCAAACTAGTAGTTTTTTGGAAGCTTGGCAACCCCTATCAAACTAAAGTGTTTTTCGCCAGTCTCTGCATGGGGTACTTCAAGATCAAACAAACCATAGAGATAGAACTTATAACTACTTCATTTTGTCAAGTTTCAAGGAGCTAGCACAAACCGTGTTTGATTTAGAATTCCTAACACAGCTATCTATGTAGGAGAAAACAGAGTGAAACCTAAAAATTCAAAGTGTTACTGGGAACGAACTCTTGAACCTAGAAGAGTGAAAATTGGGCAGCCAAGAGTGCTTAGTGAACTGATCATTACCACCAAGTATCATCAAGATTTGGTGAAAAAATGTTTGCTGAGATTTCAGCAAACTAGTAGTTTTTTGGAAGCTTGGCAACCCCTTTCAAACGAAAGTGTTTTTCGCCAGGCTCTGCATGGGGTACTTCAAGAGGAAACAAACCGTAGAGATAGAACTTAGAACTACTTCATTTTGTCAAGTCTCAAGGTGCTAGCACAAACCGTGTTTGATTTAGAATTTCAAGCACAGCTATCTATGTAGGAGAAAACAGAGTGAAACCTAAAAATTCAAACTGTTACTGGAAACGAATGCTTCAACCAAGAAGAATAAAAATTGGGCAGCCAAGTGGGATTAGTGAACTGATCATTACCACCAAGCATCATCAAGATTTGGTGAAAAAATGTTTGCTGAGATTTCAGCAAACTAGTAGTTTTTTGGAAGCTTGGCAACCCCTTTCAAACGAAAGTGTTTTTCGCCAGTCTCTGCATGGGGTACTTCAAGAGGAAACAAACCATAGAGATAGAACTTAGAACTACTTCATTTAGTCAAGTTTCAAGGAGCTAGCACAAACCGTGTTTGATTAAGAATTCCAAACACAGCTATCTCTGTAGGAGAAAACAGAGTGAAACCTAAAAATTCAAAGTGTTACTGGAAACGAACGCTTGAACCTAGAAGAGTGAAAATTGGGCAGCCAAGTGGGCTTAGTGAACTGATGATTACCACCAAGTATCATCAAGATTTGGTGAAAAAATGTTTGTTGAGATTTCAGCAAACTTGTAGTTTTTTGTAAATTTGGCAACCCCTTTCAAACAAAAGTGCTTTTCGCGAGTCTCTGCGTGGGGTACTTCAAGAGGAAACAAACCATAGAGATAGAACTTAGAACTACTTCATTTGGTCACGTTTCAAGGAGCTAGCACAAACGGTGTTTGATTTAGAATTCCAAACACAGCTATCTCTGTAGGAGAAAACAGAGTGAAACCTAAAAATTCAAACTGTTACTCTAAACGAATGCTTCAACGTAGAAGAATAAAAATTGGGCAGCCAAGTGGGATTAGGGAACTGATCATTACCACCAAGTATCATCAAGGTTTGGTGAAAACATGTTTGCTGAGATTTCAGCAAACTAGTAGTTTTTTGGAAGCTTGGCAACCCCTTTCAAACGAAAGTGTTTTTCGCCAGTCTCTGCATGGGGTACTTCAAGAGGAAACAAACCATAGAGATTGAACTTAGAACTACTTCATTTGGTCAAGTTTCAAGGAGCTAGAACAAACCGTGTTTGATTTAGAATTCCTAACACAGCTATCTATGTAGGACAAAACAGAGTGAAACCTAAAAATTCAAAGTGTTATTGTAAACGAACGCTTGAACCTAGAAGAGTGAAAATTGGGCAGCCAAGTGGGCTTATTGACCTGATCATTACCACCAAGTACCATCGAGATTTGTTGAAAAAATGTTTGCTGAGATTTCAGCAAACTAGTAGTTTTTTGGAAGCTTGGCAACCCCTTTCAAACGAAAGTGTTTTTCGCCAGTCTCTGCATGGGATACTTTCAGAGGAAACAAAGCATAGAGATAGATCTTAGAACTACTTCATTTGGTCAACTTTCAAGGAGCTAGCACAAACCGTGTTTGATTTAGTGTTTCAAACACATCTATCTATATAGCAGAAAACAGAGTGAAACATAAAAATTCAAAGTGTTACTGGAAACGAACACTTGAACTTAGAAGAGTGAAAATTGGGCAGCAAAGTAGGCTTAGTGAACTGATCATTACCACCAAGTATCTACAAGATTTGGTGAAAAAATGTTTGCTGAGATTTCAGCAAACTAGTAGTTTTTTGGAAGCTTGGCAACCCCTATTAAACTAAAGTGTTTTTCGCCAGTCTCTGCATGGGGTACTTCAAGAGGAAACAAACCATAGAGATAGAACTTAGAACTACTTCATTTAGTCAAGTTTCAAGGAGCTAGCACAAACCGTGTTTGATTTAGAATTCCAAACACAGCTATCTCTGTAGGAGAAAACAGAGTGAAACCTAAAAATTCAAAGTGTTACTGGAAACGAACGCTTGAAACTAGAAGAGTGAAAATTGGGCAGCCAAGTGGGCTTAGTGAACTGATGATTACCACCAAGTATCATCAAGATTTGGTGAAAAAATGTTTGTTGAGATTTCAGCAAACTAGTAGTTTTTTGGAAATTTGGCAACCCCTTTCAAACAAAAGTGCTTTTCGCCAGTTTCTGCATGGGGTACTTCAAGAGGAAACATACCATAGAGATAGAACTTAGAACTACTTCATTTGGTCACGTTTCAAGGAGCTAGCACAAACGGTGTTTGATTTAGAATTCCAAACACAGCTATCTCTGTAGGAGAAAACAGAGTGAAACCTAAAAATTCAAACTGTTACTGGAAACGAATGCTTCAACGTAGAAGAATAAAAATTGGGCAGCCAAGTGGGATTAGGGAACTGATCATTACCACCAAGTATCATCAAGGTTTGGTGAAAACATGTTTGCTGAGATTTCAGCAAACTAGTAGTTTTTTGGAAGCTTGGCAACCCCTTTCAAACGAAAGTGTTTTTCGCCAGTCTCTGCATGGGGTACTTCAAGAGGAAACAAACCATAGAGATTGAACTTAGAACTACTTCATTTGGTCAAGTTTCAAGGAGCTAGAAGAAACCGTGTTTGATTTAGAATTCCTAACACAGCTATCTATGTAGGAGAAAACAGAGTGAAACCTAAAAATTCAAAGTGTTACTGGAAACGAACGCTTGAACCTAGAAGAGTGAAAATTGGGCAGCCAAGTGGGCTTATTGAACTGATCATTACCACCAAGTACCATCGAGATTTGGTGAAAAAATGTTTGCTGAGATTTCAGCAAACTAGTAGTTTTTTGGAAGCTTGGCAACCTTTTTCAGGCGAAAGTGTTTTTCGCCAGTCTCTGCATGGGATACTTCCAGAGGAAACAAACCATACAGATAGATCTTAGAACTACTTCATTTGTTCAAGTTTCAAGGAGCTAGCACAAACCGTGTTTGATTTAGTGTTTCAAACACATCTCTCTATATAGCAGAAAACAGAGTGAAACCTAAAAATTCAAAGTGTTACTGGAAACGAACGCTTGAACCTAGAAGAGTGAAAATTGGGCAGCAAGAGTGCTTAGTGAACTGATCATTACCACCAAGTATCATCAAGATTTGGTGAAAAAATGTTTGCTGAGATTTCAGCAAACTAGTAGTTTTTTTTAAGCTTGGCAACCCCTTTCAAACGAAAGTTTTTTTCTCCAGGCTCTGCATGGGGTACTTCAAGAGGAAACAAACCATAGAGATAGAACTTAGAACTACTTCATTTTGTCAAGTCTCAAGGAGCTAGCACAAACCGTGTTTGATTTATAATTCCAAACACAGCTATCTATGTAGGAGAAAACAGAGTGAAACCTAAAAATTCAAACTGTTACCGGAAACGAATGCTTCAACCTAGAAGAATAAAAATTGGGCAGCCAAGTGGGATTAGGGAACTGATCATTACCACCAAGTATCATCAAGATTTGGTGAAAAAATGTTTGCTGAGATTTCAGCAAAGTAGTAGTTTTTTGGAAGCTTGGCAACCCCTTTCATGTGAAAGTGCTTTTCGCCAGTCTCTGCATGGGGTACTTCAAGAGGAAACAAACCATAGAGATAGAACTTAGAACTACTTCATTTGGTCAAGTTTCAAGGAGCTAGCACAAACCGTGTTTGATTTAGAATTAGAAACACAGCTATCTATGTAGGAGAAAACAGAGTGAAACCTAAAAATTCAAACTGTTACTGGAAACGAATGATTCAACCTAGAAGAATAAAAATTGGGGAGCCAAGTGGGATTAGTGAACTGATCATTACCACCAAGTATCATCAAGATTTGGTGAAAAAATATTTGCTGAGATTTCAGCAAACTAGTAGTTTTTTGGAAGCTTGGCAAACCCTTTCAAAAGAAAGTGTTTTTCGCCAGGCTCTGCATGGGGTACTTCAAGAGGAAACAAACCATAAAGATAGAACTTAGAACTACTTCATTTGGTCAAGTTTCAAGGAGCTAGCACAAACCGTGTTTGATTTAGAATTCCACACACAGCTATCTATGTAGGAGAAAACAGAGTGCAACCGAAAAATTCAAACTGTTACTGAAAACGAATGCTTCAACCTAGAAGAATAAAAATTGGGCAGCCAAGTGGGACTAGTGAACTGATCATTACCACCAAGTATCATCAAGATTTGGTGAAAAAATGTTTGCTGAGATTTCAGCAAACTAGTAGTTTTTTGGAAGCTTGGCAACCCCTTTCAAACAAAAGTGTTTTTCGCCAGTCTCTGCATGGGGTACTTCAAGAGGAAACAAACCATAGAGATAGAACTTAGAACTACTTCATTTGATCAAGATTCAAGGAGCTAGCACAAACCGTCTTTGATTTAGAATTCCAAACACAGCTATCTCTGTAGGAGAAAACACAGTAAAACCTAAAAATTCAAACTGTTGCCGGAAACGAATGCTTCAACCTAGAAGAATAAAAATTGGGCAGCCAAGTGGGATTAGTGAACTGATCATTACTACCAAGTATCATCAAGATTTGGTGAAAAAATGTTTGCTGAGATTTCAGAAAACTAGTAGTTTTTTGGAAGCTGGGAAACCCCTTTCAAACGAAAGTGTTTTTCGCCAGTCTCTGCATGGGGTACTTCAAGAGGAAACAAACCATAGAGATAGAACTTAGAACTACTTCATTTGGTCAAGTTTCAAGGAGCTAGCACAAACCGTGTTTGATTTAGAATTCCAAACACAGCTATCTATGTAGGAGAAAACAGAGTGAAACCTAAAAATTCAAAGTGTTACTGAAAACGAACGCTTGAACCTAGAAGAGTGAAAATTGGGAAGCCAAGTGGGCTTAGTGAACTGATCATTACCACCAAGTATCATCAAGATTTGGTGAAAAAATGTTTGCTGAGATTTCAGCAAACTAGTAGTTTTTTGGAAATTTGGCAACCCCTTTAAAATGAAAGTGCTTTTCGCCAGTCTCTGCATGGGGTACTTCAAGAGGAAACAAACCATAGAGATAGAACTTAGAACTACTTCATTTGGTCAAGTTTCAAGGAGCTAGCACTAACGGTGTTTGATTTAGAATTCCAAACATAGCTATCTATGTAGGAGAAAACAGAGTGAAACCTAAAAATTCAAACTGTTACTGGAAACGAATGCTTCAACGTAGAAGAATAAAAATTGGGCAGCCAAGTGGGATTAGGGAACTGATCATTACCACCAAGTATCATCAAGATTTGGTGAAAAAATGTTTGCTGAGATTTCAGCAAAGTAGTAGTTTTTTGGAAGTTTGGCAACCCCTTTCAAGCGAAAGTGCTTTTTGCCAGTCTCTGCATGGGGTACTTCAAGTGGAAACAAACCATAGAGATAGAACGTAGAACTACTTCATTTGGTCAAGTTTCAAGGAGCTAGCACAAACCGTGTTTGATTTAGAATTCCAAACACAGCTATCTATGTAGGAGAAAACAGAGTGAAACCTAAAAATTCAAAGTGTTACTGGAAACGAACGCTTGAACTAAGAAAAGTGAAAATTGGGCAGCCAAGAGTGCTAAGTGAATTGATCATTACCACCAAGTATCATCGAGACTTGGTGAAAAAATGTTTGCTGAGATTTCAGCAAACTAGTAGTTTTTTGGAAGCTTGGTAACCCCTTTCAAACGAAAGTGTTTTTCGCCAGTCTCTGCATGGGATACTTCAAGAGGAAACAAACCATAGAGATAGAACTTAGAACTACTTCATTTGGTCAAGTTTCAAGGAGCTAGCACAAACCGTGTTTGATTTAGAGTTTCAAACACATCTATCTATATAGCAGAAAACAGAGTGAAACCTAAAAATTCAAAGTGTTACTGGAAACGAACGCTTGAACTTAGAAGAGTGAAAATTGGGCAGCCAAGTGGGCTTAGTGAACTGATCATTACCACCAAGTATCATCGAGATTTGGTGAAAAAATGTTTGCTGAGATTTCAGCAAACTAGTAGTTTTTTGGAAGCTTGGCAACCCCTTTCAAACTAAAGTGTTTTTCGGCAGTCTCGGCATGGGGTACTTCAAGAGGAAACAAACCATAGAGATAGAACTTAGAACTACTTCATTTGGTCAAGTTTCAAGGAGCTAGCACAAACCGTGTTTGATTTAGAATTCCAAACACAGCTATCTCTGTAGGAGAAAACACAGTAAAACCTAAAAATTCAAACTGTTACCGGAAACGAATGCTTCAACCTAGAAGAATAAAAATTGGGCAGCGAAGTGGGATTAGTGAACTGATCATTACCACCAAGTATCATCAAGATTTGGTGAAAAAATGTTTGCTGAGATTTCAGAAAACTAGTAGTTTTTTGGAAGCTAGGAAACCCCTTTCAAACGAAAGTGTTTTTCGCTCGTCTCTGCATGGGGTACTTCAAAAGGAAACAAACCATAGAGATAGAACTTAGAACTACTTCATTTGGTCAAGTTTCAAGGAGCTAGCACAAACCGTGTTTGATTTAGAATTCCAAACACAGCTATCTATGTAGGAGAAAACAGAGTGAAATCTAAAAATTCAAAGTGTTACTGGAAACGAACGCTTGAACCTAGAAGAGTGAAAATTGGGCAGCCAAGTGGGCTTAGTGAACTGATGATTACCACCAAGTATCATCAAGATTTGGTGAAAAAATGTTTGCTGAGATTTCAGCAAACTAGTAGTTTTTTGGAAATTTGGCAACCCCTTTCTAACGAAAGTGCTTTTCGCCAGTCTCTGCATGGGGTACTTCAAGAGGAAACAAACCATAGAGATAGAACTTAGAACTACTTCATTTGGTCAAGATTCAAGGAGCTAGCACTAACGGTGTTTGATTTAGAATTCCAAACACAGCTATCTATGTAGGAGAAAACAGAGTGAAACCTAAAAATTCAAACTGTTACTGGAAACGAATGCTTCAACGTAGAAGAATAAAAATTGGGCAGCCAAGTGGGATTAGGGAACTGATCATTACCACCAAGTATCATCAAGATTTGGTGAAAAAATGTTTGCTGAGATTTCAGCAAAGTAGTAGTTTTTTGGAAGCTTGGCAACCCCTTTCAAGCGAAAGTGCTTTTCGCCAGTCTCTGCATGGGGTACTTCAAGAGGAAACAAACCATAGAGATAGAACGTAGAACTACTTCATTTGGTCAAGTTTCAAGGAGCTAGCACAAACCGTGTTTGATTTAGAATTCCAAACACAGCTATCTATGTAGGAGAAAACAGAGTGAAACCTAAAAATTCAAAGTGTTACTGGAAACGAACGCTTGAACTAAGAAGAGTGAAAATTGGGCAGCCAAGAGTGCTAAGTGAACTGATCATTACCACCAAGTATCATCGAGACTTGGTGAAAAAATGTTTGCTGAGATTTCAGCAAACTAGTAGTTTTTTGGAAGCTTGGCAACCCCTTTCAAACGAAAGTGTTTTTCGCCAGTCTCTGCATGGGATACTTCAAGAGGAAACAAACCATAGAGATAGAACTTAGAACTACTTCATTTGGTCAAGTTTCAAGGAGCTAGCACAAACCGTGTTTGATTTAGAGTTTCAAACACATCTATCTATATAGCAGAAAACAGAGTGAAACCTAAAAATTCAAAGTGTTACTGGAAACGAACGCTTGAACTTAGAAGAGTGAAAATTGGGCAGCCAAGTGGGCTTAGTGAACTGATCATTACCACCAAGTATCATCGAGATTTGGTGAAAAAATGTTTGCTGAGATTTCAGCAAACTAGTAGTTTTTTGGAAGCTTGGCAACCCCTTTCAAACTAAAGTGTTTTTCTGCAGTCTCGGCATGGGGTACTTCAAGAGGAAACAAACCATAGAGATAGAACTTAGAACTACTTCATTTGGTCAAGTTTCAAGGAGCTAGCACAAACCGTGTTTGATTTAGAATTCCAAACACATCTATCTATATAGCAGAAAACAGAGTGAAACCTAAATATTCAAAGTGTTACTGGCACGAACGCTTGAACCTAGAAGAGTGAAAATTGGGCAGCCAAGTGGGCTTAGTGAACTGATCATTACCACCAAGTATCATCAAGATTTGGTGAAAAAATGTTTGCTGAGATTTCAGCAAACTAGTAGTTTTTTTGGAAGCTTGGCAACCCCTTTCAAACGAAAGTGTTTTTCGCCAGTCTCTGCATGGGGTACTTCAAGAGGAAACAAACCATAGAGATAGAACTTAGAACTACTTCATTTGGTCAAGTTTCAAGGAGCTAGCACAAACCGTGTTTGATTTAGAATTCCAAACACAGCTATCTCTGTAGGAGAAAACACAGTAAAACCTAAAAATTCAAACTGTTACCGGAAACGAATGCTTCAACCTAGAAGAATAAAAATTTGGCAGCCAAGTGGGCTTAGTGAACTGATCATTATCACCAAGTATCATCAAGATTTGGTGAAAAAATGTTTGATGAGATTTCAGAAAACTAGAAGTTTTTTGGAAGCTGGGAAACCCCTTTCAAACGAAAGTGTTTTTCGCCAGTCTCTGCATGGGGTACTTCAAGAGGAAACAAACCATAGAGATAGAACTTAGAACTACTTCATTTGGTCAAGTTTCAAGGAGCTAGCACAAACCGTGTTTTATTTAGAATTCCAAACACAGCTATCTATGTAGGAGAAAACAGAGTGAAACCTAAAAATTCAAAGTGTTACTGGAAACAAACGCTTGAACCTAGAAAAGTGAAAATTGGGCAGCCATGTGGGCTTAGTGAACTGATGATTACCAACAAGTATCATCAAGATTTGGTGAAAAAATGTTTGCTGGGATTTCAGCAAACTAGTAGTTTTTTGGAAATTTGGCAACCCCTTTCTAACGAAAGTGCTTTTCGCCAGTCTCTGCATGGGGTACTTCAAGAGGAAACAAACCATAGAGACAGAACTTAGAACTACTTCATTTGGTCAAGATTGAAGGAGCTAGCACTAACGGTGTTTGATTTAGAATTCCAAACACAGCTATCTATGTAGGAGAAAACAGAGTGAAACCTAAAAACTAAAACTGTTACTGGAAACGAATGCTTCAACGTAGAAGAATAAAAATTGGGCAGCCAAGTGGGATTAGGGAACTGATAATTACCACCAAGTATCATCAAGATTTGGTGAAAAAATGTTTGCTGAGATTTCAGCAAATTAGTAGTTTTTTGGAAGCTTGGAAACCCCTTTCAAGCGAAAGTGCTTTTCGCCAGTCTCTGCATGGGGTACTTCAAGAGGAAACAAACCATAGAGATAGAACTTAGAACTACTTCATTTGGTCAAGTTTCAAGGAGCTAGCACAAACCGTGTTTGATTTAGAATTCCAAACACAGCTATCTATGTAGGAGAAAACAGAGTGAAAACTAAAAATTCAAACTGTTACTGGAAACGAATGATTCAACCTAGAAGAATAAATATTGGGGAGCCAAGTGGGATTAGTAAACTGATCATTACCACCAAGTATCATCAAGAATTGGTGAAAAAATGTTTGCTGAGATTTCAGCAAACTAGTAGTTTTTTGGAAGCTTGGGAACCCCTTTCAAAGGAAAGTGTTTTTCGCCAGTCTCTGCATGGGGTACTTCAAGAGGAAACAAACCATAGAGATAGAACTTAGAACTACTTCATTTGGACAAGTTTCAAGGAGCTAGCACAAACCGTGTTTGATTTAGAGTTTCAAACACATCTATCTATATAGCAGAAAACAGAGTGAAACCTAAAAATTCAAAGTGTTACTGGAAACGAACGCTTGAACCTAGAAGAGTGTAAATTGGGCAGCCAAGTGGGCTTAGTGAACTTATCATTACCACCAAGTATCATCAAGATTTGTTGAAAAAATGTTTGCTGAGATTTCAGCAAACTAGTAGTTTTTTTGGAAGCTTGGCAACCCCTTTCAAACAAAAGTGTTTTTCGCCAGTCTCTGCATGGGGTACTTCAAGAGGAAACAAACCATTGAGATAGAACTTAGAACTACTTCATTTTGTCAAGTCTCAAGGAGCTAGCACAAACCGTGTTTGATTTATAATTCCAAACACAGCTATCTATGTAGGAGAAAACAGAGTGAAACCTAAAAATTCAAACTGTTACCGGAAACGAATGCTTCAACCTAGAAGAATAAAAATTGGGCAGCCAAGTGGGATTAGGGAACTGATCATTACCACCAAGTATCATCAAGATTTGGTGAAAAAATGTTTGCTGAGATTTCAGAAAACTAGTAGTTTTTTGGAAGCTGGGAAACCCCTTTCAAACGAAAGTGTTTTTCGCCAGTCTCTGCATGGGGTACTTCAAGAGGAAACAAACCATAGAGATAGAACTTAGAACTACTTCATTTGGTCAAGTTTCAAGGAGCTAGCACAAACCGTGTTTGATTTAGAATTCCACACACAGCTATCTATGTAGGAGAAAACAGAGTGCAACCTAAAAATTCAAACTGTTACTGGAAACGAATGCTTCAACCTAGAAGAATAAAAATTTGGCAGCCAAGTGGGACTAGTGAACTGATCATTACCACCAAGTATCATCAAGATTTGGTGAAAAAATGTTTGCTGAGATTTCAGCAAACTAGTAGTTTTTTGGAAGCTTGGCAACCCCTTTCAAACGAAAGTGTTTTTCGCCAGTCTCTGCATGGGGTACTTCAAGAGGAAACAAACCATAGAGATAGAACTTAGAACTACTTCATTTGTTCAAGATTCAAGGAGCTAGCACAAACCGTGTTTGATTTAGAATTCCAAACACAGCTATCTCTGTAGGAGAAAACACAGTAAAACCTAAAAATTCAAACTGTTGCCGGAAACGAATGCTTCAACCTAGAAGAATAAAAATTGGGCAGCCAAGTGGGATTAGTGAACTGATCATTACTACCAAGTATCATCAAGATTTGGTGAAAAAATGTTTGCTGAGATTTCAGAAAACTAGTAGTTTTTTGGAAGCTGGGAAACCCCTTTCAAACGAAAGTGTTTTTCGCCAGTCTCTGCATGGGGTACTTCAAGAGGAAACAAACCATAGAGATAGAACTTAGAACTACTTCATTTGGTCAAGTTTCAAGGAGCTAGCACAAACCGTGTTTGATTTAGAATTCCAAACACAGCTATCTATGTAGGAGAAAACAGAGTGAAACCTAAAAATTCAAAGTGTTACTGGAAACGAACGCTTGAACCTAGAAGAGTGAAAATTGTGAAGCCAAGTGGGCTTAGTGAACTGATCATTACCACCAAGTATCATCAAGATTTGGTGAAAAAATGTTTGCTGAGATTTCAGCAAACTAGTAGTTTTTTTTGGAAATTTGGCAACCCCTTTCTAACGAAAGTGCTTTTCGCCAGTCTCTGCATGGGGTACTTCAAGAGGAAACAAACCATAGAGATAGAACTTAGAACTACTTCATTTGGTCAAGTTTCAAGGAGCTAGCACTAACGGTGTTTGATTTAGAATTCCAAACACAGCTATCTATGTAGGAGAAAACAGAGTGAAACCTAAAAATTCAAAGTGTTACTGGAAACGAACGCTTGAACTAAGAAGAGTGAAAATTGGGCAGCCAAGAGTGCTAAGTGAACTGATCATTACCACCAAGTATCATCGAGACTTGGTGAAAAAATGTTTGCTGAGATTTCAGCAAACTAGTAGTTTTTTGGAAGATTGGCAACCCCTTTCAAACTAAAGTGTTTTTCGGCAGTCTCGGCATGGGGTACTTCAAGAGGAAACAAACCATAGAGATAGAACTTAGAACTACTTCATTTGGTCAAGTTTCAAGGAGCTAGCACAAACCGTGTTTGATTTAGAATTCCAAACACAGCTATCTCTGTAGGAGAAAACAGAGTGAAACCTAAAAATTAAAACTGTTACTGGAAACGAATGCTTCAACGTAGAAGAGTAAAAATTGGGCAGCCAAGTGGGATTAGGGAACTGATCATTACCACCAAGTATCATCAAGATTTGGTGAAAAAATGTTTGCTGAGATTTCAGCAAATTAGTAGTTTTTTGGAAGCTTGGCAACCCCTTTCAAGCGAAAGTGTTTTCGCCAGTCTCTGCATGGGGTACTTCAAGAGGAAACAAACCATAGAGATAGAACTTAGAACTACTTCATTTGGTCAAGTTTCAAGGAGCTAGCACAAACCGTGTTTGATTTAGAATTCCAAACACAGCTATCTATGTAAGAGAAAACAGAGTGAAACCTAAAAATTCAAACTGTTACTGGAAACGAATGCTTCAACCTAGAAGAATAAAAATTGGGCAGGCAAGTGGGATTAGTGAACTGATCATTACCACCAAGTATCATCAAGATTTGGTGAAAAAATGTTTGCTGAGATTTCAGCAAACTAGTAGTTTTTTGGAAGCTTGGCAACTCCTTTCAAACGAGAGTGTTTTTCGCCAGTCTCTGCATGCGGTACTTCAAGAGGAAACAAACCATAGAGATAGAACTTAGAACTACTTCATTTGGACAAGTTTCAAGAAGCTAGCACAAACCGTGTTAGATTTAGAGTTTGAAACACATCTATCTATATAGCAGAAAACAGAGTGAAACCTAAAAATTCAAAGTGTTACTGGAAACGAACGCTTGAACCTAGAAGAGTGAAAATTGGGCAGCCTAGAGGGCTTAGTGAACTGATCATTACCAGCAAGTATCATCAAGATTTGGTGAAAAAATATTTGCTGAGATTTCAGCAAACTAGAAGTTTTTTGGAAGCTTGGCAACCCCTTTCAAACGAGAGTGTTTTTTGCCAGTCTCTGCATGGGGTACTTCAAGAGGAAACAAACCATAGAGATAGAACTTAGAACTACTACATTTTTCAAGTTTCAAGGAGCTAGCACAAACCGTGTTTGATTTAGAGTTTCAAACACATCTATCTATATAGCAGAAAACAGAGTGAAACCTAAAAATTCAAAGTGTTACTGGAAACGAACGCTTGAACCTAGAAGAGTGAAAATTGGGCAGCCAAGTAGGCTTAGTGAACTGATATTACTACCAAGTATCATCAAGAATTGGTGAAAAAATGTTTGCTGAGATTTCAGCAAACTTTTAGTTTTTTGGAAGCTTGGGAACCCCTTTCAAACGAAAGTGTTTTTCGCCAGTCTCTGCATGGGGTACTTCAAGAGGAAACAAACCATAGAGATAGAACTTAGAACTACTTCATTTGGACAAGTTTCAAGGAGCTAGCACAAACCGTGTTTGATTTAGAGTTTCAAACACATCTATCTATATAGCAGAAAACAGAGTGAAACCTAAAAATTCAAAGTGTTACTGGAAACGAACGCTTGAACCTAGAAGAGTGAAAATTGGGCAGCCAAGTGGGCTTTGTGAACTGATCATTACCACCAAGTATCATCAAGATTTGTTGAAAAAATGTTTGCTGAGATTTCAGCAAACTAGTAGTTTTTTGGGAAGCTTGGCAACCCCTTTCAAACAAAAGTGTTTTTCGCCAGTCTCTGCATGGGGTACTTCAAGAGGAAACAAACCATTGAGATAGAACTTAGAACTACTTCATTTGGTCAAGTTTCAAGGAGCTAGCAAAAACCGTGTTTGATTTAGAATTCCAAACACAGCTATCTCTGTAGGAGAAAACAGAGTAAAACCTGAAAATTCAAACTGTTACTGGAAAAGAATGCTTCAACGTAGAAGAATAAAAATTGGGCAGCCAAGTGGGATTAGGGAACTGATCATTACCACCAAGTATCATCAAGATTTGGTGAAAAAGTGTTTGCTGAGATTTCAGCAAACTAGTAGTTTTTTGGAAGCTTGGCAAACCCTTTCAAACGAAAGTGCTTTTCGCCAGTCTCTGCATGGGGTACTTCAAGAGGAAACAAACCATAGAGATAGAACTTAGAACTACTTCATTTGGTCAAGTTTCAAGGAGCTAGCACAAACCGTGTTTGATTTAGAGTTTCAAACACAGCTATCTATATAGCAGAAAACAGAGTGAAACCTAAAAATTCAAAGTGTTACTGGAAACGAACGCATGAACCTAGAAGAGTGAAAATTGGGCAGCCAAGTGGGCTTAGTGAACTGATCATTACCACCAAGTATCATCAAGATTTGGTGAAAAAATGTTTGCTGAGATTTCAGCAAACTAGTAGTTTTTTGGAAGCTTGGCAACCCCTTTCAAACGAAAGTGTTTTTCGCCAGTCTCTGCATGGGGTACTTCAAGAGGAAACAAACCATAGAGATAGAACTTAGAACTTATTCATTTTGTGAAGTTTCAAGGAGCTAGCACAAACCGTGTTTCATTTAGAATTCCAAACACAGCTATCTATGTAGGAGAAAACAGAGTGAAACCTAAAAATTCAAAGTGTTACTGGAAACGAACCCTTGAACCTAGAAGAGTGAAATTTGGGCAGCCAAGTGGGCTTATTGAACTGATCATTACCACAAAGTATCATCGAGATTTGGTGAAAAAATATTTGCTGAGATTTCAGCAAACTAGTAGTTTTCTGGAAGCTTGGCAACCCCTTTCAAACGAAAGTGTTTTTCGCCAGTCTCTGCATGGGATACTTCAAGAGGAAACAAACCATATAGACAGAACTAGAACTACTTCATTTGATCTAGTTTCAAGGAGCTAGCACAAACCGTGTTTGATTTAGAGTTTCAAACACATCTATCTATATAGAAGAAAACAGTGTGAAACCTAAAAATTCTAAGTGTTACTGGAAACGAACGCTTGAACTTAGAAGAGTGAAAATTGGGCAGCCAAGTGGGCTTAGTGAACTGATCATTACCACCAAGTATCATCAAGATTTGGTGAAAAAATATTTGCTGAGATTTCAGCAAACTAGTAGTTTTTTGGAAGCTTGGCAACCCCTTTCAAACTAAAGTGTTTTTCCGCCAGTCTCGGCATGGGGTACTTCAAGAGGAAACAAACCATAGAGATAGAACTTAGAACTACTTCATTTGGTCAAGTTTCAAGGAGCTAGCACAAACCGTGTTTGATTTAGAGTTTCAAACACATCTATCTATATAGCAGAAAACAGAGTGAAATCTAAAAATTCAAGGTGTTACTGGAAACGAACGCTTGAACCTAGAAGAGTGAAAATTGGGCAGCCAAGTGGGCTTAGTGAACTCATCATTACCACCAAGTATCATCAAGATTTGGTGAAAAAATGTTTGCTGAGATTTCAGCAAACTAGTAGTTTTTTGGAAGCTTGGCAACCCCTTTCAAGGAAACTGTTTTTCGCCAGTCTCTGCATGGGGTACTTCAAGAGGAAACAAACCATAGAGATAGAACTTAGAACTACTTCATTTTGTCACGTTTCAAGGAGCTAGCACAAACCGTGTTTGATTTAGAATTCTTAACACAGCTATCTATGTAGGAGAAAACAGAGTGAAACCTAAAAATTCAAAGTGTTACTGGGAACGAACGCTTGAACCTAGAACAGTGAAAATTGGGCAGCCAAGAGTGCTTAGTGAACTGATCATTACCACCAAGTATCATCAAGATTTGGTGAAAAAATGTTTGCTGAGATTTCAGCAAACTAGTAGTTTTTTGGAATCTTGGCAACCCCTTTCAAACGAAAGTGCTTTTCGCCAGTCTCTGCATGGGGTACTTCAAGAGGAAACAAACCATAGAGATAGAACTTAGAACTACTTCATTTGGTCAAGTTTCAAGGAGCTAGCACAAACCGTGTTTGATTTAGAGTTTCAAACACATCTATCTATATAGCAGAAAACCGAGTGAAACCTAAAAATTCAAAGTGTTACTGGAAACGAACGCTTGAACCTAGAAGAGTGAAAATTGGGCAGCCAAGTGGGCTTAGTGAACTGATCATTACCACCAAGTATCATCAAGATTTGTTGAAAAAATGTTTGCTGAGATTTCAGCAAACTAGTAGTTTTTTTGGAAGCTTGGCAACCCCTTTCAAACAAAAGTGTTTTTCGCCAGTCTCTGCATGGGGTACTTCAAGAGGAAACAAACCATAGAGATAGAACTTAGAACTACTGCATTTGGTCAAGTTTCAAGGAGCTAGCACAAACCGTGTTTGATTTAGAGTTTCAAACACATCTATCTATATAGCAGAAAACAGAGTGAAACCTAAAAATTCAAAGTGTTACTGGAAACGAACGCTTGAACCTAGAAGAGTGAAAATTGGGCAGCCAAGTGGGCTTAGTGAACTCATCATTACCACCAAGTATTATCAAGATTTGGTGAAAAAATGTTTGCTGAGATTTCAGCAAACTAGTAGTTTTTTGGAAGCTTGGCAACCCCTTTCAAGGAAACTGTTTTTCGCCAGTCTCTGCATGGGGTACTTCAAGATTAAACAAACCATAGAGATAGAACTTAGAACTACTTCATTTTGTCAAGTTTCAAGGAGCTAGCACAAACCGTGTTTGATATGAATTCCTAACACAGCTATCTATGTAGGAGAAAACAGAGTGAAACCTAAAAATTCAAAGTGTTACTGGGAACGAACGCTTGAACCTAGAAGAGTGAAAATTGGGCAGCCAAGAGTGCTTAGTGAACTGATCATTACCACCAAGTATCATCAAGATTTGGTGAAAAAGTGTTTGCTGAGATTTCAGCAAACTAGTAGTTTTTTGGAATCTTGGCAACCCCTTTCAAACGAAAGTGCTTTTCGCCAGTCTCTGCATGGGGTACTTCAAGAGGAAACAAACCATAGAGATAGAACTTAAACTACTTCATTTGGTCAAGTTTCAAGGAGCTAGCACAAACCGTGTTTGATTTAGAGTTTCAAACACAGCTATCTATGTAGGAGAAAACAGAGTGAAACCTAAAAATTCAAAGTGTTACTGGAAACGAACGCATGAACCTAGAAGAGTGAAAATTGGGCAGCCAAGTGGGCTTAGTGAACTGATCATTACCACCAAGTATCATCAAGATTTGGTGAAAAAAAGTTTGCTGAGATTTCAGCAAACTAGTAGTTTTTTGGAAGCTTGGCAACCCCTTTCAAAAGAAAGTGTTTTTCGCCAGTCTCTGCATGGGGTACTTCAAGAGGAAACAAACCATAGAGATAGAACTTAGAACTTATTCATTTTGTGAAGTTTCAAGGAGCTAGCACAAACCGTGTTTCATTTAGAATTCCAAACACAGCTATCTATGTAGGAGAAAACAGAGTGAAACCTAAAAATTCAAAGTGTTACTGGAAACGAACCCTTGAACCTAGAAGAGTGAAAATTGGGCAGCCAAGTGGGCTTATTGAACTGATCATTACCACAAAGTATCATCGAGATTTGGTGAAAAAATATTTGCTGAGATTTCAGCAAACCAGTAGTTTTCTGGAAGCTTGGCAACCCCTTTCAAACGAAAGTGTTTTTCGCCAGTCTCTGCATGGGATACTTCAAGAGGAAACAAACCATAGAGATAGAACTAGAACTACTTCATTTGGTCAAGTTTCAAAGAGCTAGCACAAACCGTGTTTGATTTAGAGTTTCAAACACATCTATCTATACAGCAGAAAACAGTGTGAAACCTAAAAATTCTAAGTGTTACTGGAAACGAACGCTTGAACTTAGAAGAGTGAAAATTGGGCAGCCAAGTGGGCTTAGTGAACTGATCATTACCACCAAGTATCATCAAGATTTGGTGAAAAAATGTTTGCAGAGATTTCAGCAAACTAGTAGTTTTTTGGAAGCTTGGCAACCCCTTTCAAACTAAAGTGTTTTTCCGCCAGTCTCGGCATGGGGTACTTCAAGAGGAAACAAACCATAGAGATAGAACTTAGAACTACTGCATTTGGTCAAGTTTCAAGGAGCTAGCACAAACCGTGTTTGATTTAGAGTTTCAAACACATCTATCTATATAGCAGAAAACAGAGTGAAACCTAAAAATTCAAAGTGTTACTGGAAACGAACGCTTGAACCTAGAAGAGTGAAAATTGGGCAGCCAAGTGGGCTTAGTGAACTCATCATTACCACGAAGTATCATCAAGATTTGGTGAAAAAATGTTTGCTGAGATTTCAGCAAACTAGTAGTTTTTTGGAAGCTTGGTAACTCCTTTCAAGGAAACTGTTTTTCGCCAGTCTCTGCATGGGGTACTTCAAGAGGAAACAAACCATAGAGATAGAACTTAGAACTACTTCATTTTGTCAAGTTTCAAGGAGCTAGCACAAACCGTGTTTGATTTAGAATTCCTAACACAGCTATCTATGTAGAAGAAAACAGAGTGAAACCTAAAAATTCAAAGTGTTACAGGGAACGAACGCTTGAACCTAGAAGAGTGAAAATTGGGCAGCCAAGAGTGCTTAGTGAACTGATCATTACCACCAAGTATCATCAAGTTTTGGTGAAAAAGTGTTTGCTGAGATTTCAGCAAACTAGTAGTTTTTTGGATTCTTGGCAACCCCTTTCAAACGAAAGTGCTTTTCGCCAGTCTCTGCATGGGGTACTTCAAGAGGAAACAAACCATAGAGATAGAACTTAGAACTACTTCATTTGGTCAAGTTTCAAGGAGCTAGCACAAACCGTGTTTGATTTAGAGTTTCAAACACAGCTATCTATATAGCAGAAAACAGAGTGAAACCTAAAAATTCAAAGTGTTACTGGAAACGAACGCATGAACCTAGAAGAGTGAAAATTGGGCAGCCAAGTGGGCTTAGTGAACTGATCATTACCACCAAGTATCATCAAGATTTGGTAAAAAAAATGTTTGCTGAGATTTCAGCAAACTAGTAGTTTTTTGGAAGCTTGGCAACCCCTTTCAAAAGAAAGTGTTTTTCGCCAGTCTCTGCATGGGGTACTTCAAGAGGAAACAAACCATAGAGATAGAACTTAGAACTAATTCATTTTGTGAAGTTTCAAGGAGCTAGCACAAACCGTGTTTCATTTAGAATTCCAAACACAGCTATCTATGTAGGAGAAAACAGAGTGAAACCTAAAAATTCAAAGTGTTACTGGAAACGAACCCTTGAACCTAGAAGAGTGAAAATTGGCCAGCCAAGTGGGCTTATTGAACTGATCATTACCACAAAGTATCATCGAGATTTGGTGAAAAAATATTTGCTGAGATTTCAGCAAACTAGTAGTTTTCTGGAAGCTTGGCAACCCCTTTCAAACGAAAGTGTTTTTCACCAGTCTCTGCATGGGATACTTCAAGAGAAAACAAACAATAGAGATAGAACTAGAACTACTTCATTTGGTCAAGTTTCAAGGAGCTAGCACAAACCGTGTTTGATTTAGAGTTTCAAACACATCTATCTATATAGCAGAAAACAGTGTGAAACCTAAAAATTCTAAGTGTTACTGGAAACGAACGCTTGAACTTAGAAGAGTGAAAATTGGGCAGCCAAGTGGGCTTAGTGAACTGATCATTACCACCAAGTATAATCAAGATTTGGTGAAAAAATGTTTGCTGAGATTTCAGCAAACTAGTAGTTTTTTGGAAGCTTGGCAACCCCTTTCAAACTAAAGTGTTTTTCCGCCAGTCTCGGCATGGGGTACTTCAAGAGGAAACAAACCATAGAGATAGAACTTAGAACTACTTCATTTGGTCAAGTTTCAAGGAGCTAGCACAAACCGTGTTTGATTTAGAGTTTCAAACACATCTATCTATATAGCAGAAAACAGAGTGAAACCTAAAAATTCAAAGTGTTACTGGAAACGAACGCTTGAACCTAGAAGAGTGAAAATTGGGCAGCCAAGTGGGCTTAGTGAACTCATCATTACCACCAAGTATCATCAAGATTTGGTGAAAAAATGTTTGCTGAGATTTCAGCAAACTAGTAGTTTTTTGGAAGCTTGGCTACCCCTTTCAAACGAAAGTGTTTATTGCCAGTCTCTGCATGGGGTACTTCAAGAGGAAACAAACCATAGAGATAGAACTTAGAACTACTTCATTTTGTAAAGTTTCAAGGAGCTAGCACAAACCGTGTTTGATTTAGAATTCCAAACACAACTATCTATGTAGGAGAAAAGAGAGTGAAACCTAAAAATTCAAACTGTTACTGGAAACGAATGCTTCAACCTAGAAGAATAAAAATTCTGCAGCCAAGTGGGATTAGTGAACTGATCATTACCACCAAGTATCATCAACATTTGGTGAAAAAATTTTTGCTGAGATTTCAGCAAACTAGTAGTTTTTTGGAAGCTTGGCAACCCCATTCAAAGGAAAGTGTTTTTCGCCAGTCTCTGCATGGGCTACTTCAAGAGTAAACAAACCATAGAGATAGAACTTAGAACTACTTCATTTGGTCAAGTTTCAAGGAGCTAGCAAAAAACAGGTTTGATTTAGAATTCCAAACACAGCTATCTATGTTGGAGAAAACAGAGTGAAACCTGAAAATTCAAACTGTTACTGGAAACGAATGCTTCAACCTAGAAGAATAAAAATTCTGCAGCCAAGTGGGATTAGTGAACTGATCATTACCACCAAGTATCATCAAGATTTGGTGAAAAAATGTTTCCTGAGATTTCAGCAAACTTGTAGTTTTTTGGAAGCTTGGCAACCCCTTTCAAACGAAAGTGTTTTTCGCCAGGCTCTGCATGGGGTACTTCAAGAGGAAACAAACCATAGAGATAGAACTTAGAACTACTTCATTTGGTCAAGTTTCAAGGAGCTAGCACAAACCGTTTTTGATTTAGAATTCCAAACACAGCTATATATGTAGGAGAAAACAGAGTGAAACCTAAAAATTCAAACTGTTACTGGAAACGAATGCTTCAACCCAGAAGAATAAAAATTGGGCAGCCAAGTGGGAATAGGGAACTGATCATTACCACCAAGTATCATCCAGATTTGTTGAAAAAATATTTGCTGAGATTTCAGCAAACTAGTAGTTTTTTGGAAGTTTGGCAACCCCTTTCAAACGAAAGTGTTTTTCGCCAGTCTCTGCATGGGGTACTTCAAGAGGAAAAAAACCATAGAGATAGAACTTAGAACTACTACATTTGGTCAAGTTTCAAGGAGCTGCCACAAACCGTGTTTGATTTAGAGTTTCAAACACATCTATCTATATAGCAGAAAACAGAGTGAAACCTAAAAATTCAAAGTGTTACTGGAAACGAACGCTTGAACCTAGAAGAGTGAAAATTGGGCAGCCAAGTGGGCTTATTGAACTTATCATTACCACCAAGTATCATCAAGATTTGGTGAAAAAATGTTTGCTGAGATTTCAGCAAACTAGTAGTTTTTTGGAAGCTTGGCAACCCCTTTCAAATGAAAGTGTTTTTCGCCAGTCTCTGCATGGGGTACTTCAAGAGGAAACAAACCATAGAGATAGAACTTAGAACTACTTCATTTGGTCAAGTTTCAAGGAGCTAGCACAAACCGTGTTTGATTTAGAATTCCAAACACAGCTATCTATGTAGGAGAAAACAGAGTGAAACCTAAAAATTCAAAGTGTTACTGGGAACGAACGCTTGAACCTAGAAGAGTGAATATTGGGCAGCCAAGAGTGCTTAGTGAACTGATCATTACCACCAAGTATCATCAAGATTTGGTGAAAAAATGTTTGCTGAGATTTCAGCAAACTAGTAGCTTTTTCCAAGCTTGGCAACCCCTTTCAAACGAAAGTGCTTGTCGCCAGTCTCTACATGGGGTACTTCAAGAGGAAACAAACCATAGAGATAGAACTTAGAACTACTTCATTTGGTCAAGTTTCAAGGAGCTAGCACAAACCGTTTTTGATTTAGAATTCCAAACACAGCTAACTATGTAGGAGAAAACAGAGTGAAACCTAAAAATTCAAACTGTTACTGGAAACTAATGCTTCAAACCCGAGGAATAAAAATTGGGCAGCCAAGTGGGATTAGGGAACTGATCATTACCACCAAGTATCATCAAGATTTGGTGAAAAAATGTTTGCTGAGATTTCAGCAAACTAGTAGTTTTTTGGAAGCTTGGCAACCCCTTTCAAACGAAAGTGTTTTTCGCCAGTCTCTGCATGGGGTACTTCAAAGGAAACAAACCATAGAGATAGAACTTAGAACTACTACATTTGGTGAAGTGTCAAGGAGCTTCCACAAACCGTTTTTGATTTAGAATTCCAAACACAGCTATATATGTAGGAGAAAACAGAGTGAAACCTAAAAATTCAAACTGTTACTGGAAACGAATGCTTCAACCCAGAAGAATAAAAATTGGGCAGCCAAGTGGGAATAGGGAACTGATCATTACCACCAAGTATCATCAAGATTTGTTGAAAAAATGTTTGCTGAGATTTCAGCAAACTAGTAGTTTTTTGGAAGCTTGGCAACCCCTTTCAAACGAAAGTGTTTTTCGCCAGTCTCTGCATGGGGTACTTCAAGAGGAAACAAACCATAGAGATAGAACTTAGAACTACTACATTTGGTCAAGTTTCAAGGAGCTACCACAAACCGTGTTTGATTTAGAGTTTCAAACACATCTATATATGTAGCAGAAAACAGAGTGAAACCTAAAAATTCAAAGTGTTACTGGAAAAGAACGCTTGAACCTAGAGAGTGAAAATTGGGCAGCCAAGTCGGCGTAGTGAACTGATCATTACCACCAAGTATCATCAAGATTTGGTGAAAAAATGTTTGCTGAGATTTCAGCAAACAAGTAGTTTTTTGGAAGCTTGGCAACCCCATTCAAACGAAAGTGTTTTTCGCCAGTCTCTGCATGGGCTACTTCAAGAGGAAACAAACCATAGAGATAGAACTTAGAACTACTTCATTTGGTCAAGTTTCAAGGAGCTAGCAAAAAACGGGTTTGATTTAGAATTCCAAACACAGCTATCTATGTTGGAGAAAACAGAGTGAAACCTAAAAATTCAAACTGTTACTGGAAACGAATGCTTCAACCTAGAAGAATAAAAATTGGGCAGCCAAGTGGGATTATTGAACTGATCGTTACCACCAAGTATCATCAAGATTTGGTGAAAAAATGTTTGCTGAGATTTCAGCAAACTTGTAGTTTTTTGGAAGCTTGACAACCCCTTTCAAACGAAAGTGTTTTTCGCCAGGCTCTGCATGGGGTACTTCAAGAGGAAACAAACCATAGAGATAGAACTTAGAACTACTTCATTTGGTCAAGTTTCAAGGAGCTAGCACAAACCGTTTTTGATTTAGAATTCCAAACACAGCTATATATGTAGGAGAAAACAGAGTGAAACCTAAAAATTCAAACTGTTACTGGAAACGAATGCTTCAACCCAGAGGAATAAAAATTGGGCAGCCAAGTGGGATTAGGGAACTGATCATTACCACCAAGTATCATCAAGATTTGGTGAAAAAATGTTTGCTGAGATTTCAGCAAACTAGTAGTTTTTGGAAGCTTGGCAACCCCTTTCAAACGAAAGTGTTTTTCGCCAGTCTCTGCATGGGGTACTTCAAGAGGAAACAAACCATAGAGATAGAACTTAGCACTAGTCCATTTGGTCAAGTGTCAAGGAGCTACCACAAACCGTTTTTGATTTAGAATTCCAAACACAGCTATATATGTAGGAGAAAACTGAGTGAAACCTAAAAATTCAAACTGTTACTGGAAACGAATGCTTCAACCCAGAAGAATAAAAATTGGGCAGCCAAGTGGGAATAGGGAACTGATCATTACCACCAAGTATCATCAAGATTTGTTGAAAAAATGTTTGCTGAGATTTCAGCAAACTAGTAGTTTTTTGGAAGCTTGGCAACCCCTTTCAAACGAAAGTGTTTTTCGCCAGTCTCTGCATGGGGTACTTCAAGAGGAAACAAACCATAGAGATAGAACTTAGAACTACTACATTTGGTCAAGTTTCAAGGAGCTACCACAAACCGTGTTTGATTTAGAGTTTCAAACACATCTATCTATATAGCAGAAAACAGAGTGAAACCTAAAAATTCAAAGTGTTACTGGAAACGAACGCTTGAACCTAGAGAGTGAAAATTGGGCAGCCAAGTGGGCTTAGTGAACTGATCATTACCACCAAGTATCATCAAGATTTGGTGAAAAAATGTTTGCTGAGATTTCAGCAAACTAGTAGTTTTTTGGAAGCTTGGCAACCCCATTCAAACGAAAGTGTTTTTCGCCAGTCTCTGCATGGGCTACTTCAAGAGGAAACAAACCATAGAGATAGAACTTAGAACTACTTCATTTGGTCAAGTTTCAAGGAGCTAGCAAAAAACGGGTTTGATTTAGAATTCCAAACACAGCTATCTATGTTGGAGAAAACAGAGTGAAACCTAAAAATTCAAACTGTTACTGGAAACGAATGCTTCAACCTAGAAGAATAAAAATTGGGCAGCCAAGTGGGATTATTGAACTGATCATTACCACCAAGTATCATCAGGATTTGGTGAAAAAATGTTTGCTGAGATTTCAGCAAACTAGTAGTTTTTTGGAAGCTTGGCAACCCCTTTCAAACGAAAGTGTTTTTCGCCAGTATCTGCATGAGGTACTTCAAGAGGAAACAAACCATAGAGATAGAACTTAGAACTACTTCATTTGGTCAAGTTTCAAAGAGCTAGCACAAACCGTGTTTGATTTAGAATTCCAAACACAGCTATCTATGTAGGAGAAAACAGAGTGAAACCTAAAAATTCAAAGTGTTACTGGGAACGAACGCTTGAACCTAGAAGAGTGAATATTGGGCAGCCAAGAGTGCTTAGTGAACTGATCATTACCACCAAGTATCATCAAGATTTGGTGAAAAAATGTTTGCTGATATTTCAGCAAGCTAGTAGCTTTTTGGAAGCTTGGCAACCCCTTTCAAACGAAAGTGTTTTTCGCCATTCTCTGCATGGGTTACTTCAAGAGGAAACAAACCATAGAGATAGAACTTAGAACTACTTCATTTGGTCAAGTTTCAAGGAGCTAGCACAAACCGTGTTTGATTTAGAATTCCAAACACAGCTATCTATGTAGGAGAAAACAGAGGGAAACCTAAAAATTCAAAGTGTTACTGGGAACGAACGCTTGAACCTAGAATAGTGAATATTGGGCAGCCAAGAGTGCTTAGTGAACTGATCATTACCACCAAGTATCATCAAGATTTGGTGAAAAAATGTTTGCTGATATTTCAGCAAACTAGTAGCTTTTTCCAAGCTTGGCAACCCCTTTCAAACGAAAGTGCTTGTCGCCAGTCTCTACATGGGGTACTTCAAGAGGAAACAAACCATAGAGATAGACCTTAGAACTACTTCATTTGGTCAAGTTTCAAGGAGCTAGCACAAACCGTTTTTGATTTAGAATTCCAAACACAGCTATCTATGTAGGAGAAAACAGAGTGAAACCTAAAAATTCAAACTGTTACTGGAAACGAATGCTTCAACCCAGAGGAATAAAAATTGGGCAGCCAAGTGGGATTAGGGAACTGATCATTACCACCAAGTATCATCAAGATTTGGTGAAAAAATGTTTCCTGAGATTTCAGCAAACTAGTAGTTTTTTGGAAGCTTGGCAACCCCTTTCAAACGAAAGTGTTTTTCGCCAGTCTCTGCATGGGGTACTTCAAGAGGAAACAAACCATAGAGATAGAACTTAGAACTACTACATTTGGTCAAGTGTCAAGGAGCTTCCACAAACCGTTTTTGATTTAGAATTCCAAACACAGCTATATATGTAGGAGAAAACAGAGTGAAACCTAAAAATTCAAACTGTTACTGGAAACGAATGCTTCAACCCAGAAGAATAAAAATTGGGCAGCCAAGTGGGAATAGGGAACTGATCATTACCACCAAGTATCATCAAGATTTGTTGAAAAAATGTTTGCTGAGATTTCAGCAAACTAGTAGTTTTTTGGAAGCTTGGCAACCCCTTTCAAACGAAAGTGTTTTTCGCCAGTCTCTGCATGGGGTACTTCAAGAGGAAACAAACCATAGAGATAGAACTTAGAACTACTACATTTGGTCAAGTTTCAAGGAGCTACCACAAACCGTGTTTGATTTAGAGTTTCAAACACATCTATCTATATAGCAGAAAACAGAGTGAAACCTAAAAATTCAAAGTGTTACTGGAAAAGAACGCTTGAACCTAGAGAGTGAAAATTGGGCAGCCAAGTCGGCGTAGTGAACTGATCATTACCACCAAGTATCATCAAGATTTGGTGAAAAAATGTTTGCTGAGATTTCAGCAAACAAGTAGTTTTTTGGAAGCTTGGCAACCCCATTCAAACGAAAGTGTTTTTCGCCAGTCTCTGCATGGGGTACTTCAAGAGGAAACAAACCATAGAGATAGAACTTAGAACTACTTCATTTGGTCAAGTTTCAAGGAGCTAGCAAAAAACGGGTTTGATTTAGAATTCCAAACACAGCTATCTATGTTGGAGAAAACAGAGTGAAACCTAAAAATTCAAACTGTTACTGGAAACGAATGCTTCAACCTAGAAGAATAAAAATTGGGCAGCCAAGTGGGATTATTGAACTGATCATTACCACCAAGTATCATCAAGATTTGGTGAAAAAATGTTTGCTGAGATTTCAGCAAACTTGTAGTTTTTTGGAAGCTTGGCAACCCCTTTCAAACGAAAGTGTTTTTCGCCAGGCTCTGCATGGGGTACTTCAAGAGGAAACAAACCATAGAGATAGAACTTAGAACTACTTCATTTGGTCAAGTTTCAAGGAGCTAGCACAAACCGTTTTTGATTTAGAATTCCAAACACAGCTATATATGTAGGAGAAAACAGAGTGAAACCTAAAAATTCAAACTGTTACTGGAAACGAATGCTTCAACCCAGAGGAATAAAAATTGGGCAGCTAAGTGGGATTAGGGAACTGATCATTACCACCAAGTATCATCAAGATTTGGTGAAAAAATGTTTGCTGAGATTTCAGCAAACTAGTAGTTTTTTGGAAGCTTGGCAACCCGTTTCAAACGAAAGTGTTTTTCGCCAGTCTCTGCATGGGGTACTTCAAGAGGAAACAAACCATAGAGATAGAATTTAGAACTAGTCCATTTGGTCAAGTGTCAAGGAGCTACCACAAACCGTTTTTGATTTAGAATTCCAAACACAGCTATATATGTAGGAGAAAACTGAGTGAAACCTAAAAATTCAAACTGTTACTGGAAACGAATGCTTCAACCCAGAAGAATAAAAATTGGGCAGCCAAGTGGGAATAGGGAACTGATCATTACCACCAAGTATCATCAAGTTTTGTTGAAAAAATGTTTGCTGAGATTTCAGCAAACTAGTAGTTTTTTGGAAGCTTGGCAACCCCTTTCAAACGAAAGTGTTTTTCGCCAGTCTCTGCATGGGGTACTTCAAGAGGAAACAAACCATAGAGATAGAACTTAGAACTACTACATTTGGTCAAGTTTCAAGGAGATACCACAAACCGTGTTTGATTTAGAGTTTCAAACACATCTATCTATATAGCAGAAAACAGAGTGAAACCTAAAAATTCAAAGTGTTACTGGAAACGAACGCTTGAACCTAGAGAGTGAAAATTGGGCAGCCAAGTGGGCTTAGTGAACTGATCATTACCACCAAGTATCATCAAGATTTGGTGAAAAAATGTTTGCTGAGATTTCAGCAAACTAGTAGTTTTTTGGAAGCTTGGCAACCCCATTCAAACGAAAGTGTTTTTCGCCAGTCTCTGCATGGGCTACTTCAAGAGGAAACAAACCATAGAGATAGAACTTAGAACTACTTCATTTGGTCAAGTTTCAAGGAGCTAGCAAAAAACGGGTTTGATTTAGAATTCCAAACACAGCTATCTATGTTGGAGAAAACAGAGTGAAACCTAAAAATTCAAACTGTTACTGGAAACGAATGCTTCAACCTAGAAGAATAAAAATTGGGCAGACAAGTGGGATTATTGAACTGATCATTACCACCAAGTATCATCAAGATTTGGTGAAAAAATGTTTGCTGAGATTTCAGCAAACTAGTAGTTTTTTGGAAGCTTGGCAACCCCTTTCAAACGAAAGTGTTTTTCGCCAGTCTCT
This sequence comes from Callospermophilus lateralis, assembly GCF_048772815.1. Lineage (NCBI taxonomy): Eukaryota > Metazoa > Chordata > Mammalia > Rodentia > Sciuridae > Callospermophilus > Callospermophilus lateralis. Next base: position 64,411 of record NW_027513265.1, on the reverse strand, counting down.
GCATGAGGTACTTCAAGAGGAAACAAACCATAGAGATAGAACTTAGAACTACTTCATTTGGTCAAGTTTCAAGGAGCTAGCACAAACCGTGTTTGATTTAGAATTCCAAACACAGCTATCTATGTAGGAGAAAACAGAGTGAAACCTAAAAATTCAAAGTGTTACTGGGAACGAACGCTTGAACCTAGAAGAGTGAATATTGGGCAGCCAAGAGTGCTTAGTGAACTCATCATTACCACCAAGTATCATCAAGATTTGGTGAAAAAATGTTTGCTGAGATTTCAGCAAACTAGTAGCTTTTTGGAAGCTTGGCAACAGCTTTCAAACGAAAGTGTTTTTCACCAGGCTCTGCATGGGGTACTTCAAGAGGAAACAAACCATAGAGATAGAACATAGAACTACTTCATTTGGTCAATTTTCAAGGAGCTAGCACAAACCGTGTTTGATTTAGAATTCCAAACACAGCTATCTATGTAGGAGAAAACAGAGTGAAACCTAAAAATTCAAAGTGTTACTGGGAACGAACGCTTGAACCTAGAAGAGTGAATATTGGGCAGCCAAGAGTGCTTAGTGAACTGATCATTACCACCAAGTATCATCAAGATTTGGTGAAAAAATGTTTGCTGATATTTCAGCAAGCTAGTAGCTTTTTGGAAGCTTGGCAACCCCTTTCAAACGAAAGTGTTTTTCGCCATTCTCTGCATGGGGTACTTCAAGAGGAAACAAACCATAGAGATAGAACTTAGAACTACTTCATTTGGTCAAGTTTCAAGGAGCTACCACAAACCGTGTTTGATTTAGAGTTTCAAACACATCTATCTATATAGCAGAAAACAGAGTGAAACCTAAAAATTCAAAGTGTTACTGGAAATGAACGCTTGAACCTAGAAGAGTGAAAATTGGGCAGCCAAGTGGGCTTAGTGAACTGATCATTACCACCAAGTATCATCAAGTTTTGGTGAAAAAATGTTTGCTGAGATTTCAGCAAACTAGTAGTTTTTTGGAAGCTTGGCAACCCCTTTCAAACGAAAGTGTTTTTCGCCAGTCTCTGCATGAGGTACTTCAAGAGGAAACAAACCATAGAGATAGAACTTAGAACTACTTCATTTGGTCAAGTTTCAAGGAGCTAGCACAAACCGTGTTTGATTTAGAATTCCAAACACAGCTATCTATGTAGGAGAAAACAGAGTGAAACCTAAAAATTCAAAGTGTTACTGGGAACGAACGCTTGAACCTAGAAGAGTGAATATTGGGCAGCCAAGAGTGCTTAGTGAACTCATCATTACCACCAAGTATCATCAAGATTTGGTGAAAAAATGTTTGCTGAGATTTCAGCAAACTAGTAGCTTTTTGGAAGCTTGGCAACAGCTTTCAAACGAAAGTGTTTTTCACCAGGCTCTGCATGGGGTACTTCAAGAGGAAACAAACCATAGAGATAGAACTTAGAACTACTTCATTTGGTCAAGTTTCAAGGAGCTAGCACAAACCTTGTTTTATTTAGAATTCCAAACACAGCTATCTATGTAGGAGAAAACAGAGTGAAACCTAAAAATTCAAAGTGTTACTGGGAAAGAACGCTTGAACCTAGAAGAGTGAATATTGGGCAGCCAAGAGTGCTTAGTGAACTGATCATTACCACCAAGTATCATCAAGATTTTTTGAAAAAATGTTTGCTGATATTTCAGCAAGCTAGTAGCTTTTTGGAAGCTTGGCAACCCCTTTCAAACGAAAGTGTTTTTCGCCAGTCTCTGCATGGGGTACTTCAAGAGGAAACAAACCATAGAGATATAACTTAGAACTACTACATTTGGTCAAGTGTCAAGGAGCTACCACAAACCGTTTTTGATTTAGAATTCCAAACACAGCTATCTATGTAGGAGAAAACAGAGTGAAACCTAAAAATTCAAACTGTTACTGGAAACGAATGCTTCAACCCAGAAGAATAAAAATTGGGCAGCCAACTGGGAATAGGGAACTGATCATTACCACCAAGTATCATCAAGATTTGTTGAAAAAATGTTTGCTGAGATTTCAGCAAACTAGTAGTTTTTTGGAAGCTTGGCAACCCCTTTCAAACTAGTGTTTTTCGCCAGTCTCTGCATGGGGTACTTCAAGAGGAAACAAACCATAGAGATAGAACTTAGAACTACTACATTTGGTCAAGTTTCAAAGAGCTACCACAAACCCTGTTTGATTTAGAGTTTCAAACACATCTATCTATATAGCAGAAAACAGAGTGAAACTTAAAATTCAAAGTGTTACTGGAAACGAACGCTTGAACCTAAAAGAGTGAAAATTGGACAGCCAAGTGGGCTTAGTGAACTGATCATTACCACCAAGTATCATCAAGATTTGGTGAAAAAATGTTTGCTGAGATTTCAGCAAACTAGTAGTTTTTTGGAAGCTTGGCAACCCCTTTCAAACGAAAGTGTTTTTCGCCAGTCTCTGCATGGGGTACTTCAAGAGGAAACAAACCATAGAGATAGAACTTAGAACTACTTCATTTGGTCAAGTTTCAAGGAGCTAGCACAAACCGTGTTTGATTTAGAATTCCAAACACAGCTATCTATGTAGGAGAAAACAGAGTGAAACCTAAAAATTCAAAGTGTTACTGGGAACGAACGCTTGAACCTAGAAGAGTGAATATTGGGCAGCCAAGAGTGCTTAGTGAACTGATCATTACCACCAAGTATCATCAAGATTTGGTGAAAAAATGTTTGCTGACATTTCAGCAAACTAGTAGCTTTTTGGAAGCTTGGCAACCTCTTTCAAACGAAAGTGTTTTTCGCCAGGCTCTGCATGGGGTACTTCAAGAGGAAACAAACCATAGAGATATTACTTAGAACTACTTCATTTCGTCAAGTTTCAAGGAGCTAGCACAAACCGTTTCTGATTTAGAATTCCAAACACAGCTATATATGTAGGAGAAAACAGAGTGAAACATAAAAATTCAAACTGTTACTGGAAACGAATGCTTCAACCCAGAAGAATAAAAATTGGGCAGCCAAGTGGGAATAGGGAACTGATCATTACCACCAAATATCATCAAGATTTGTTGAAAAAATGTTTGCTGAGATTTCAGCAAACTAGTAGTTTTTTGGAAGCTTGGCAACCCCTTTCAAATGAAAGTGTTTTTCGCCAGTCTCTGCATGGGGTACTTCAAGAGGAAACAAACCATAGAGATAGAACTTAGAACTACTTCATTTGGTCAAGTTTCAAGGAGCTACCACAAACCGTGTTTGATTTAGAGTTTCAAACACATCTATCTATATAGCAGAAAACAGAGTGAAACCTAAAAATTCAAAGTGTTACTGGAAACGAATGCTTCAAATTAGAAGAGTGAAAATTGGGCAGCCAAGTGGGCTTAGTGAACTGATCATTACCACCAAGTATCATCAAGATTTGGTGAAAAAATTTTTGCTGAGATTTCAGCAAACTAGTAGTTTTTTGGAAGCTTAGCAACCCCTTTCAAACGAAAGTGTTTTTCGCCAGTCTCTGCATGGGGTACTTCAAGAGGAAACAAACCATAGAGATAGAACTTAGAACTACTTCATTTGGTCAAGTTTCAAGGAGCTAGCACAAACCGTGTTTGATTTAGAATTCCAAACACAGCTATCTATGTAGGAGAAAACAGAGTGAAACCTAAAAATTGAAACTGTTACTGGAAACGAATGCTTCAACCCAGAGGAATAAAAATTGGGCAGCCAAGTGGGATTAGGGAACTGATCATTACCACCAAGTATCATCAAGATTTGGTGAAAAAATGTTTGCTGAGATTTCAGCAAACTAGTAGTTTTTTGGAAGCTTGGCAACCCCTTTCAAACGAAAGTGTTTTTCGCCAGTCTCTGCATGGGGTACTTCAAGAGGAAACAAACCATAGATATAGAACTTAGAAATACTACATTTGGTCAAGTGTCAAGGAGCTACCACAAACCGTGTTTGATTTAGAGTTTCAAACACATCTATCTATATAGCAGAAAACAGAGTGAAACCTAAAATTTCAAAGTGTTACTGGAAACGATCGCTTGAACCAAGAAGAGTGAAAATTGGGCACCCAAGAGTGCTTAGTGAACTGATCATTGACCACCAAGTATCATCAAGTTTTGGTGAAAAAATGTTTGCTGAGATTTCAGCAAACTAGTAGTTTTTTGGAAGCTTGGCAACCCCTTTCAAACGAAAGTGCTTTTGGCCAGTCTCTGCATGGGCTACTTCAAGAGGAAACAAACCATAGAGATAGAACTTAGAACTACTTCATTTGGTCAAGTTTCAAGGAGCTAGCACAAACCGTGTTTGATTTAGAATTCCAAACACAGATATCTATGTAGGAGAAAACAAGGTGAAACCTAAAAATTCAAAGTGTTACTGGAAACGAATGCTTCAACCTAGAAGAATAAATATTGGGGAGCCAAGTGGGATTAGTGAACTGATCATTACACCAAGTATCATCAAGATTTAGTGAAAAAATGTTTGCTGAGATTTCAGCAAACTAGTAGTTTTTTGGAAGCTTGGCAACCCCTTTCAAACGAAAGTGTTTTTCGCCAGGCTCTGCATGGGTTACTTCAAGAAGAAACAAACCATAGACATAGAACTTAGAACTACTACATTTGGTCAAGTTTCAAGGAGCTACCACAAACCGTGTTTGATTTAGAGTTTCAAACACATCTATCTATATAGCAGAAAAAAGAGTGAAACCTAAAAATTCAAAGTGTTACTGGAAACGAACGCTTGAACCTAGAAGAGTGAAAATTGGGCAGCCAAGTGGGCTTATTGAACTGATCATTACCACCAAGTATCATCAAGATTTGGTGAAAAAATGTTTGCTGAGATTTCAGCAAACAAGTAGTTTTTTGGAAGCTTGGCAACCCCTTTCCAACGAAAGTGTTTTTCGCCAGACTCTACATTGGTTACTTCAAGAGGAAACAAACCATAGAGATAGAACTTAGAACTACTTCATTTGGTCAAGTTTCAAGGAGCTAGCTCAAACCGTGTTTGATTTAGAATTCCAAACACAGCTATCTATGTAGGAGAAAACAGAGTGAAACCTAAAAATTCAAAGTGTTACTGGAAACGAATGCTTGAACTTAGAAGAGTGAAAATTGGGCAGCCAAGAGTGCTTAGTGAACTGATCATTACCACCATGTATCATCAAGATTTGGTGAAAAAATGTTTGCTGAGATTTCAGCAAACTAGTAGTTTTTTCGAAGCCTTGCAACCACTTTCAAACGAAAGTGCTTTTCGCCAGTCTCTGCATGGGGTACTTCAAGAGGAAACAAACCATAGAGATAGAACTTAGAACTACTTCATTTGGTCAAGTTTCAAGGAGCTAGCACAAACCGTGTTTGATTTAGAATTCCAAACACAGCTATCTATTTAGGAGAAAACAGAGTTAAACCTAAAAATTCAAACTGTTACTGGAAACGAATGCTTCAACCTAGAAGAATATAAAGTGGGGAGCCAAGTGGGATTAGTGAACTGATCATTACCACCAAGTATCATCAAGATTTGGAGAAACAATGTTTGCTGAGATTTCAGCAAACTAGTAGTTTTTTGGAAGCTTGGCAACCCCTTTCAAACGAAAGTGTTTTTCGCCAGTCTCTGCATGGGATACTTCAAGAGGAAACAAACCATAGAGATAGAACTTAGAACTACTTCATTTGGTCAAGTTTCAAGGAGCTAGCACAAACCGTGTTTGATTTAGAGTTTCAAACACATCTATCTATATAGCAGAAAACAGAGTGAAACCTAAAAATTCAAAGTGTTACTGGAAACGAACGCTTGAACCTAGAAGAGTGAAAATTGGGCAGCCAAGTGGGCTTAGTGAACTGATGATTACCACCAAGTATCATCAAGGTTTGGTGAAAATATGTTTGCTGAAATTTCAGCAAACCAGTAGTTTTTTTGGAAGCTTGGCAACCCCTTTCAAACGAAAGTGTTTTGCGCCAGTCTCTGCATGGGGTACTTCAAGAGGAAACAAACCATAGAGATAGAACTTAGAACTACTTCATTTGGTCACGTTTCAAGGAGATAGCACAAACCGTGTTTGATTTAGAGTTTCAAACACATCTATCTATATAGCAGAAAACAGAGTGAAACCTAAAATTTCAAAGTGTTACTGGAAACGAACGCTTGAACCAAGAAGAGTGAAAATCGGGCCCCCAAGAGTGCTTAGTGAACTGATCATTGACCACCAAGTATCATCAACATTTGGTGAAAAAACGTTTGCTGAGATTTCAGCAAACTAGTAGTTTTTTGGAAGCTTGGCAACCCCTTTCAAACGAAAGTGCTTTTCGCCAGTCTCTGCATGGGGTACTTCAAGAGGAAACAAACCATAGAGATAGAACTTAGAACTACTTCATTTGGTCAAGTTTCAAGGAGCTAGCACAAACCGTGTTTGATTTAGAATTCCAAACACAGATATCTATGTAGGAGAAAACAGAGTGAAACCTAAAAATTCAAAGTGTTACTGGAAACGAATGCTTCAACCTAGAAGAATAAAAATTGGGGAGCCAAGTGGGATTAGTGAACTGATCATTACACCAAGTATCATCAAAATTTAGTGAAAAAATGTTTGCTGAGAATTCAGCAAACTAGTAGTTTTTTGGAAGCTTGGCAACCCCTTTCAAACGAAAGTGTTTTTCGCCAGGTCTGCATGGGGTACTTCAAGGGGAAACAAACCATAGAGATAGAACTCAGAACTACTTCATTTGGTCAAGTTTCAAGAAGCTAGCACAAACCGTGTTTGATTTAGAATTCCAAACACAGCTATCTATGTAGGAGAAAACAGAGTGAAACCTAAAAATTCAAACTGTTACTGGAAACGAATGCTTCAACCCAGAAGAATAAAAATTGGGCAGCCAAGTGGGATTAGGGAACTGATCATTACCACCAAGTATCATCAAGATTTGGTGAAAAAATGTTTGCTGAGATTTCAGCAAACTAGTAGTTTTTTGGAAGCTTGGCAACCCCTTTCAAACGAAAGTGTTTGTCGCCAGTCTCTGCATGGGGTACTTCAAGAGGAAACAAACCATAGAGATAGAACTTAGAACTACTATATTTGGTCAAGTTTCAAGGAGCTACCACAAACCGTGTTTGATTTAGAGTTTCAAACACATCTATCTATATAGCAGAAAACATAGTGAAACCTAAAAATTCAAAGTGTTACTGGAAACGAACGCTTGAACCTAAAAGAGTGAAAATTGGGCAGCCAAGTGGGCTGATTGAACTGATCATTACCACCAAGTATCATCAAGATTTGGTGAAAAAATGTTTGCTGAGATTTCAGCAAACTAGTAGTTTTTTGGAATCTTGGCAACCCCTTTCAAACGTAAGTGTTTTTCGCCAGTCTCTGCATGGGATACTTCAAGAGGAAACAAACCATAGAGATAGAACTTAGAACTACTTCATTTGTTCAAGTTTCAAGGAGCTAGCACAAACCGTGTTTGATTTAGAGTTTCAAACACATCTATCTATATAGCAGAAAACAGAGTGAAACCTAAAATTCAAAGTGTTACTGGAAACGAATGCTTGAACTTAGAAGAGTGAAAATTGGGCAGCCAAGTGGGCTTAAAGAACTGATCTTTACCACCAAGTATCATCAAGATTTAGTGAAAAAATGTTTGCTGAGATTTCAGCAAACAAGTAGTTTTTTGGAAGCTTGGCAACCCCTTTCCAACGAGAGTGTTTTTCGCCAGAATCTACATGGGGTACTTCAAGAGGAAACAAACCATAGAGATAGAACTTAGAACTACTTCATTTGGTCAAGTTTCAAGGAGCTAGCTCAAACCGTGTTTGATTTAGAATTCCAAACACAGCTATCTATGTAGGAGAAAACAGAGTGAAACCTAAAAATTCAAAGTGTTACTGGAAACGAATGCGTGAACCTAGAAGAGTGAAAATTGGGCAGCCAAGAGTGCTTAGTGAACTGATCATTACCACCTAGTATCATCAAGATTTGGTGAAAAAGTGTTTGCTGAGATTTCAGCAAACTAGTAGTTTTTTCGAAGCTTGGCAACCACTTTCAAACGAAAGTGCTTTTCGCCAGTCTCTGCATGGGGTACTTCAAGAGGAAACAAACCATAGAGATAGAACTTAGAACTACTTCATTTGGTAAAGTTTCAAGGAGCTAGCACAAACCGTGTTTGATTTAGAATTCCAAACACAGCTATCTATGTAGGAGAAAACAGAGTTAAACCTAAAAATTCAAACTGTTACTGGAAAAGAATGCTTCAACCTAGAAGAATAAAAAATGGGGAGCCAAGTGGGATTAGTGAACTGATCATTACCACCAAGTATCATCAAGATTTGGTGAAAAAATGTTTGCTGAGATTTCAGCAAACCAGTAGTTTTTTTGGAAGCTTGGCAACCCCTTTCAAACGAAAGTGTTTTGTGCCAGTCTCTGCATGGGGTACTTCAAGAGGAAACAAACCATAGAGGTAGAACTTAGAACTACTTCATTTGGTCAAGTTTCAAGGAGCTAGCACAAACCGTGTTTGATTTAGAATTCCAAACACAGCTATCTCTGTTGGAGAAAACAGAGTGAAACCTAAAAATTCAAACTGTTACTGGAAACGAATGCTTCAACCTAGAAGAATAAAAATTGGGCAACCAATTGGGATTAGTGAACTGATCATTACCACAAAGTATCATCAAGATTTGGTGAAAAAATGTTTGCTGAGGTTTCAGCAAACTAGTAGTTTTTTGGAAGCTTGGCAACCCCTTTCAAACGAAAGTGTTTATCGCCAGTCTCTGCATGGGGTACTTCAAGAGGAAACAAACCATAGAGATAGAACTTAGAACTACTTCATTTGGTCAAGTTTCAAGGAGCTAGCACAAACCGTGTTTGATTTAGAATTCCTAACACAGCTATCTATGTAGGAGAAAACAGAGTGAAACCTAAAAATTCAAAGTGTTACTGGAAACGAACGCTTGAACCTAGAAGAGTGAAAATTGGGCAGCCAAGTGGGCTTAGTGAACTGATCATTACCACCAAGTATCATCAAGATTTGGTGAAAAAATATTTGTTGAGATTTCAGCAAACTAGTAGTTTTTTGGAAGCTTGGCAACCCCTTTCAAACGAAAGTGTTTTTCGCCAGTCTCTGCATGGGGTACTTCAAGAGGAAACAAACCATAGAGATAGAACTTAGAACTACTTCATTTTGTCAAGTTTCAAGGAGCTAGCACAAACCGTGTTTGATTTAGAATTCCAAACACAGCTATCTATGTAGGAGAAAACAGAGTGAAACCTAAAAATTCAAAGTGTTACTGGGAACGAACGCTTGAACCAAGAAGAGTGAAAATTGGGCAGCCAAGAGTGCTTAGTGAACTGATCATTACCACCAACTATCATCAAGATTTGGTGAAAAAATGTTTGCTGAGATTTCAGCAAACTAGTAGTTTTTTCGAAGCTTGACAACCACTTTCAAACGAAAGTGCTTTTCGCCAGTCTCTGCATGGGGTACTTCAAGAGGAAACAAACCATAGAGATAGAACTTAGAACTACTTCATTTGGTCAAGTTTCAAGGAGCTAGCACAAACCGTGTTTGATTTAGAATTCCAAACACAGCTATCTATGTAGGAGAAAACAGAGTTAAACCTAAAAATTCAAACTGTTACTGGAAACGAATGCTTCAACCTAGAAGAATAAAAAATGGGGAGCCAAGTGGGATTAGTGAACTGATCATTACCACCAAGTATCATCAAGATTTGGAGAAACAATGTTTGCTGAGATTTCAGCAAACTAGTAGTTTTTTGGAAGCTTGGCAACCCCTTTCAAACGAAAGTGTTTTTCGCCAGTCTCTGCATGGGATACTTCAAGAGGAAACAAACCATAGAGATAGAACTTAGAACTACTTCATTTGGTCAAGTTTCAAGGAGCTAGCACAAACCGTGTTTGATTTAGAGTTTCAAACACATCTATCTATATAGCAGAAAACAGAGTGAAACCTAAAAATTCAAAGTGTTACTGGAAACGAACGCTTGAACCTAGAAGAGTGAAAATTGGGCAGCCAAGTGGGCTTAGAGAACTGATGATTACCACCAAGTATCATCAAGATTTGGTGAAAATATATTTGCTGAGATTTCAGCAAACCAGTAGTTTTTTTGGAAGCTTGGCAACCCCTTTCAAACAAAAGTGTTTTTCGCCAGTCTCTGCATGGGGTACTTCAAGAGGAAACAAACCATAGAGATAGAACTTAGAACTACTTCATTTGGTCAAGTTTCAAGGAGCTAGCACAAACCGTGTTTGATTTAGAATTCCAAACACAGCTATCGCTGTTGGAGAAAACAGAGTGAAAAATAAAAATTCAAACTGTTACTGGAAACGAATGCTTCAACCTAGAAGAATAAAAATGGGGCAACCAATTGGGATTTTGAACTGATCATTACCACCAAGTATCATCAAGATTTCCTGAAAAAATGTTTGCTGAGGTTTCAGCAAACTAGTAGTTTTTTGGAAGCTTGGCAACCCCTTTCAAACGAAAGTGTTTTTCGCCAGTCTCTGCATGGGGTAATTCAAGAGGAAACAAACCATAGAGATAGAACTTAGAACTACTTCATTTGGTCAAGTTTCAAGGAGCTAGCACAAACCGTGTTTGATTTAGAATTCCTAACACAGCTATCTATGTAGGAGAAAACAGAGTGAAACCTAAAAATTCAAAGTGTTTCTGGAAACGAACGCTTGAACCTAGAAGAGTGAAAATTGGGCAGCCAAGTGGGCTTAGTGAACTGATCATTACCACCAAGTATCATCAAGATTTGGTGAAAAAATATTTGCTGAGATTTCAGCAAACTACTAGTTTTTTGGAAGCTTGGCAACCCCTTTCAAACGAAAGTGTTTTTCGCCAGTCTCTGCATGGGGTACTTCAAGAGGAAACAAACCATAGAGATAGAACTTAGAACTACTTCATTTGGTCAAGTTTCAAGGAGCTAGGACAAACCGTGTTTGATTTAGAATTCCAAACACAGCTATCTATGTAGGAGAAAACAGAGTGAAACCTAAAAATTCAAAGTGTTACTGGAAACGAACGCTTGAACCAAGAAGAGTGAAAATTGGGCAGCCAAGAGTGCTTAGTGAACTGATCATTACCACCAAGTATCATCAAGATTTGTTGAAAAAATGTTTGCTGAGATTTCAGCAAACTAGTAGTTTTTTGGAAGCTTGGCAACCCCTCTCAAATGAAAGTGCTTTTCGCCAGTCTCTGCATGGGGTACTTCAAGAGGAAACAAACCATAGAGATAGAACTTAGAACTACTTCATTTGGTCAAGTTTCAAGGAGCTAGCACAAACCGTATTTGATTTAGAATTCCAAACACAGCTATCTATGTAGGAGAAAACAGAGTGAAACCTAAAAATTCAAAGTGTTACTGGAAACGAATGCTTGAACTTAGAAGAGTGAAAATTGGGCAGCCAAGTGGGCTTAGAGATCTGATCTTTACCACCAAGTATCATCAAGATTTAGTGAAAAAATGTTTGCTGAGATTTCAGCAAACAAGTAGTTTTTTGGAAGCTTGGCAACCCCTTTCAAACGAAAGTGTTTTTCGCCAGTCTCTGCATGGGGTACTTCAAGAGGAAACAAACCATAGATATAGAACTTAGAACTACTTCATTTGGTCAAGTTTCAAGGAGCTAGCACAAACCGTGTTTGATTTAGAATTCCAAACACAGCTATCGCTGTTGGAGAAAACAGAGTGAAAAATAAAAATTCAAACTGTTACTGGAAACGAATGCTTCAACCTAGAAGAATAAAAATGGGGCAACCAATTGGGATTTTGAACTGATCATTACCACCAAGTATCATCAAGATTTCCTGAAAAAATGTTTGCTGAGGTTTCAGCAAACTAGTAGTTTTTTGGAAGCTTGGCAACCCCTTTCAAACGAAAGTGTTTTTCGCCAGTCTCTGCATGGGGTAATTCAAGAGGAAACAAACCATAGAGATAGAACTTAGAACTACTTCATTTGGTCAAGTTTCAAGGAGCTAGCACAAACCGTGTTTGATTTAGAATTCCTAACACAGCTATCTATGTAGGAGAAAACAGAGTGAAACCTAAAAATTCAAAGTGTTTCTGGAAACGAACGCTTGAACCTAGAAGAGTGAAAATTGGGCAGCCAAGTGGGCTTAGTGAACTGATCATTACCACCAAGTATCATCAAGATTTGGTGAAAAAATATTTGCTGAGATTTCAGCAAACTACTAGTTTTTTGGAAGCTTGGCAACCCCTTTCAAACGAAAGTGTTTTTCGCCAGTCTCTGCATGGGGTACTTCAAGAGGAAACAAACCATAGAGATAGAACTTAGAACTACTTCATTTGGTCAAGTTTCAAGGAGCTAGGACAAACCGTGTTTGATTTAGAATTCCAAACACAGCTATCTATGTAGGAGAAAACAGAGTGAAACCTAAAAATTCAAAGTGTTACTGGAAACGAACGCTTGAACCAAGAAGAGTGAAAATTGGGCAGCCAAGAGTGCTTAGTGAACTGATCATTACCACCAAGTATCATCAAGATTTGTTGAAAAAATGTTTGCTGAGATTTCAGCAAACTAGTAGTTTTTTGGAAGCTTGGCAACCCCTCTCAAATGAAAGTGCTTTTCGCCAGTCTCTGCATGGGGTACTTCAAGAGGAAACAAACCATAGAGATAGAACTTAGAACTACTTCATTTGGTCAAGTTTCAAGGAGCTAGCACAAACCGTATTTGATTTAGAATTCCAAACACAGCTATCTATGTAGGAGAAAACAGAGTGAAACCTAAAAATTCAAAGTGTTACTGGAAACGAATGCTTGAACTTAGAAGAGTGAAAATTGGGCAGCCAAGTGGGCTTAGAGATCTGATCTTTACCACCAAGTATCATCAAGATTTAGTGAAAAAATGTTTGCTGAGATTTCAGCAAACAAGTAGTTTTTTGGAAGCTTGGCAACCCCTTTCCAACGAGAGTGTTTTTCGCCAGAATCTACATGGGGTACTTCAAGAGGAAACAAACCATAGAGGTAGAACTTAGAACTACTTCATTTGGTCAAGTTTCAAGGAGCTAGCACAAACCGTGTTTGATTTAGAATTCCAAACACAGCTATCTCTGTTGGAGAAAACAGAGTGAAACCTAAAAATTCAAACTGTTACTGGAAACGAATGCTTCAACCTAGAAGAATAAAAATTGGGCAACCAATTGGGATTAGTGAACTGATCATTACCACGAAGTATCATCAAGATTTGGTGAAAAAATGTTTGCTGAGGTTTCAGCAAACTAGTAGTTTTTTGGAAGCTTGGCAACCCCTTTCAAACGAAAGTGTTTATCGCCAGTCTCTGCATGGGGTACTTCAAGAGGAAACAAACCATAGAGATAGAACTTAGAACTACTTCATTTGGTCAAGTTTCAAGGAGCTAGCACAAACCGTGTTTGATTTAGAATTCATAACACAGCTATCTATGTAGGAGAAAACAGAGTGAAACCTAAAAATTCAAAGTGTTACTGGAAACGAACGCTTGAACCTAGAAGAGTGAAAATTGGGCAGCCAAGTGGGCTTAGTGAACTGATCATTACCACCAAGTATCATCAAGATTTGGTGAAAAAATATTTGCTGAGATTTCAGCAAACTAGTAGTTTTTTGGAAGCTTGGCAACCCCTTTCAAACGAAAGTGTTTTTCGCCAGTCTCTGCATGGGGTACTTCAAGAGGAAACAAACCATAGAGATAGAACTTAGAACTACTTCATTTTGTCAAGTTTCAAGGAGCTAGCACAAACCGTGTTTGATTTAGAATTCCAAACACAGCTATCTATGTAGGAGAAAACAGAGTGAAACCTAAAAATTCAAAGTGTTACTGGGAACGAACGCTTGAACCAAGAAGAGTGAAAATTGGGCAGCCAAGAGTGCTTAGTGAACTGATCATTACCACCAACTATCATCAAGATTTGGTGAAAAAATGTTTGCTGAGATTTCAGCAAACTAGTAGTTTTTTCGAAGCTTGACAACCACTTTCAAACGAAAGTGCTTTTCGCCAGTCTCTGCATGGGGTACTTCAAGAGGAAACAAACCATAGAGATAGAACTTAGAACTACTTCATTTGGTCAAGTTTCAAGGAGCTAGCACAAACCGTGTTTGATTTAGAATTCCAAACACAGCTATCTATGTAGGAGAAAACAGAGTTAAACCTAAAAATTCAAACTGTTACTGGAAACGAATGCTTCAACCTAGAAGAATAAAAAATGGGGAGCCAAGTGGGATTAGTGAACTGATCATTACCACCAAGTATCATCAAGATTTGGAGAAACAATGTTTGCTGAGATTTCAGCAAACTAGTAGTTTTTTGGAACCTTGGCAACCCCTTTTAAACGAAAGTGTTTTTCGCCAGTCTCTGCATGGGATACTTCAAGAGGAAACAAACCATAGAGATAGAACTTAGAACTACTTCATTTGGTCAAGTTTCAAGGAGCTAGCACAAACCGTGTTTGATTTAGAGTTTCAAACACATCTATCTATATAGCAGAAAACAGAGTGAAACCTAAAAATTCAAAGTGTTACTGGAAAAGAACGCTTGAACCTAGAAGAGTGAAAATTGGGCAGCCAAGTGGGCTTAGAGAACTGATGATTACCACCAAGTATCATCAAGATTTGGTGAAAATATATTTGCTGAGATTTCAGCAAACCAGTAGTTTTTTTGGAAGCTTGGCAACCCCTTTCAAACGAAAGTGTTTTTCGCCAGTCTCTGCATGGGGTACTTCAAGAGGAAACAAACCATAGAGATAGAACTTAGAACTACTTCATTTGGTCAAGTTTCAAGGAGCTAGCACAAACCGTGTTCGATTTAGAATTCCAAACACAGCTATCGCTGTTGGAGAAAACAGAGTGAAAAATAAAAATTCAAACTGTTACTGGAAACGAATGCTTCAACCTAGAAGAATAAAAATGGGGCAACCAATTGGGATTTTGAACTGATCATTACCACCAAGTATCATCAAGATTTCCTGAAAAAATGTTTGCTGAGGTTTCAGCAAACTAGTAGTTTTTTGGAAGCTTGGCAACCCCTTTCAAACGAAAGTGTTTTTCGCCAGTCTCTGCATGGGGTAATTCAAGAGGAAACAAACCATAGAGATAGAACTTAGAACTACTTCATTTGGTCAAGTTTCAAGGAGCTAGCACAAACCGTGTTTGATTTAGAATTCCTAACACAGCTATCTATGTAGGAGAAAACAGAGTGAAACCTAAAAATTCAAAGTGTTTCTGGAAACGAACGCTTGAACCTAGAAGAGTGAAAATTGGGCAGCCAAGTGGGCTTAGTGAACTGATCATTACCACCAAGTATCATCAAGATTTGTTGAAAAAATGTTTGCTGAGATTTCAGCAAACTAGTAGTTTTTTGGAAGCTTGGCAACCCCTCTCAAATGAAAGTGCTTTTCGCCAGTCTCTGCATGGGGTACTTCAAGAGGAAACAAACCATAGAGATAGAACTTAGAACTACTTCATTTGGTCAAGTTTCAAGGAGCTAGCACAAACCGTATTTGATTTAGAATTCCAAACACAGCTATCTATGTAGGAGAAAACAGAGTGAAACCTAAAAATTCAAAGTGTTACTGGAAACGAATGCTTGAACTTAGAAGAGTGAAAATTGGGCAGCCAAGTGGGCTTAGAGATCTGATCTTTACCACCAAGTATCATCAAGTTTTAGTGAAAAAATGTTTGCTGAGATTTCAGCAAACAAGTAGTTTTTTGGAAGCTTGGCAACCCCTTTCCAACGAGAGTGTTTTTCGCCAGAATCTACATGGGGTACTTCAAGAGGAAACAAACCATAGAGGTAGAACTTAGAACTACTTCATTTGGTCAAGTTTCAAGGAGCTAGCACAAACCGTGTTTGATTTAGAATTCCAAACACAGCTATCTCTGTTGGAGAAAACAGAGTGAAACCTAAAAATTCAAACTGTTACTGGAAACGAATGCTTCAACCTAGAAGAATAAAAATTGGGCAACCAATTGGGATTAGTGAACTGATCATTACCACGAAGTATCATCAAGATTTGGTGAAAAAATGTTTGCTGAGGTTTCAGCAAACTAGTAGTTTTTTGGAAGCTTAGCAACCCCTTTCAAACGAAAGTGTTTATCGCCAGTCTCTGCATGGGGTACTTCAAGAGGAAACAAACCATAGAGATAGAACTTAGAACTACTTCATTTGGTCAAGTTTCAAGGAGCTAGCACAAACCGTGTTTGATTTAGAATTCCTAACACAGCTATCTATGTAGGAGAAAACAGAGTGAAACCTAAAAATTCAAAGTGTTACTGGAAACGAACGCTTGAACCTAGAAGAGTGAAAATTGGGCAGCCAAGTGGGCTTAGTGAACTGATCATTACCACCAAGTATCATCAAGATTTGGTGAAAAAATATTTGCTGAGATTTCAGCAAACTAGTAGTTTTTTGGAAGCTTGGCAACCCCTTTCAAACGAAAGTGTTTTTCGCCAGTCTCTGCATGGGGTACTTCAAGAGGAAACAAACCATAGAGATAGAACTTAGAACTACTTCATTTTGTCAAGTTTCAAGGAGCTAGCACAAACCGTGTTTGATTTAGAATTCCAAACACAGCTATCTATGTAGGAGAAAACAGAGTGAAACCTAAAAATTCAAAGTGTTACTGGGAACGAACGCTTGAACCAAGAAGAGTGAAAATTGGGCAGCCAAGAGTGCTTAGTGAACTGATCATTACCACCAAGTATCATCAAGTTTTGGTGAAAAAATGTTTGCTGAGATTTCAGCAAACTAGTAGTTTTTGGAAGCTTGGCAACCCCTTTCGAACGAAAGTGTTTTTCGCCAGGCTCTGCATGGGGTACTTCAAGAGGAAACAAACCATAGAGATAGAACTTAGAACTACTTCATTTGCTCAAGTTTCAAGGAGCTAGCACAAACCGTGTTTGATTTAGAATTCCAAACACAGCTATCTACGTAGGAGAAAACAGAGTGAAACCTAAAAATTCAAACTGTTACTGGAAACGAATGCTTCAACCTAGAAGAGTAAAAATTGGGCAGCCAAGTGGGATTAGTGAACTGATCATTACCTTCAAGTATCATCAAGATTTGGTGAAAAAATGTTTGCTGAGATTTCAGCCAACTAGTAGTTTTTTGGAAGCTTGGCAACCCCTTTCAAACGAAAGTGTTTTTCGCCATTCTCTGCATGGGGTACTTCAAGAGGAAACAAACCATAGAGATAGAACTTAGAACTACTTCATTTGGTCAAGTTTCAAGGAGTTAGCACAAACCGTGTTTGATTTAGAATTCCAAACACAGCTATCTCTGTAGGAGAAAACAGAGTGAAACCTAAAAATTCAAACTGTTACTGGAAACCAATGCTGCAACCTAGAAGAATAAAAATTGGGCAGCCAATTGGGATTAGTGAACTGATCATTACCACCAAGTATCATCAAGATTTAGTGAAAAACATGTTTGCTGAGGTTTCAGAAAACTAGTAGTTTTTTGGAAGCTTGGCAACCCCTTTCAAACGAAAGTGTTTTGCGCCAGTCTCTGCATGGGGTACTTCAAGAGGAAACAAACCATAGAGATAGAACTTAGAACTACTTCATTTGGTCAAGTTTCAAGGAGCTAGCACAAACCGTGTTTGATTTAGAATTCCTAACACAGCTATCTATGTATGAGAAAACAGAGTGAAATCTAAAAATTCAAAGTGTTACTGGAAACAAACGCTTGAACCTAGAAGAGTGAAAATTGGGCAGCCAAGTGGGCTTAGTGAACTGATCATTACCACCAAGTATCATCAAGATTTGTTGAAAAAATGTTTGCTGAGATTTCAGCAAACTAGTAGTTTTTTGGAAGCTTGGCAACCCCTTTCAAACGAAAGTGTTTTTCGCCAGTCTCTGCATGGGGTACTTCAAGAGGAAACAAACCATAGAGATAGAACTTAGAACTACTTCATTTTGTCAAGTTTCAAGGAGCTAGCACAAACCGAGTTTGATTTAGAATTCCAAACACAGCTATCTATGTAGGAGAAAACAGAGTGAAACCTAAAAATTCAAAGTGTTACTGGAAACGAACGCTTGAACCAAGAAGAGTGAAAATTGGGCAGCCAAGAGTGCTTAGTGATCTCATCATTACCACCAAGTATCATCAAGATTTGGTGAAAAAATATTTGCTGAGATTTCAGCAAACTAGTAGTTTTTGGAAGCTTGGCAACCCCTTTCAAACGAAAGTGCTTTTCGCCAGTCTCTGCATGGGGTACTTCAAGAGGAAACAAACCATAGAGATAGAACTTAGAACTACTTCATTTGGTCAAGTTTCAAGGAGCTAGCACAAACCGTATTTGATTTAGAATTCCAAACACAGCTATCTATGTAGGAGAAAACAGAGTGAAACCTAAAAATTCAAAGTGTTACTGGAAACGAATGCTTCAACCTAGAAGAATAAAAATTGGGGAGCCAAGTGGGATTAGTGAACTGATCATTACACCAAGTATCATCAAGATTTGGTGAAAAAATGTTTGCTGAGATTTCAGCAAACTTGTAGTTTTTTGGAAGCTTGGCAACCCCTTTCAAACGAAAGTGTTTTTCGCCAGGCTCTGCATGGGGTACTTCAAGAGGAAACAAACCATAGAGATAGAACTTAGAACTACTTCATTTGGTCAAGTTTCAAGGAGCTAGCACAAACCGTGTTTGATTTAGAATTCCAAACACAACTATCTGTGTAGGAGAAAATAGAGTGAAACCTAAAAATTCAAACTGTTACTGGAAACGAATGCTTCAACATAGAAGAATAAAAATTGGACAGCCAAGTGGGATTAGTGAACTGATCATTACCACCAAGTATCATCAAATTTGGTGAAAAAATGTTTGCTGAGATTTCAGCAAACTAGTAGTTTTTTGGAAGCTTGGCAGCCCCTTTCAAACGAAAGTGTTTTTTGCCAGTGTCTGCATTGGGTACTTCAAGAGGAAACAAACCATAGAGATTGAACTTAGAACTACTTCATTTGGTCAAGTTTCAAGGAGCTAGCAAAAAACGGGTTTGATTTAGAATTCCAAACACAGCTATCTATGTAGGAGAAAACAGAGTGAAACCTAAAAATTCAAACTGTTACTGGAAACGAATGCTTCAAACTAGAAGAATAAAAATTGGGCAGCCAAGTGGGATTAGTGAACTGATCATTACCACCAAGTATCATCAAGTTTTGGTGAAAAAATGTTTGCTGAGATTTCAGCAAACTAGTAGTTTTTGGAAGCTTGGCAACCCCTTTCGAACGAAAGTGTTTTTCGCCAGGCTCTGCATGGGGTACTTCAAGAGGAAACAAACCATAGAGATAGAACTTAGAACTACTTCATTTGCTCAAGTTTCAAGGAGCTAGCACAAACCGTGTTTGATTTAGAATTCCAAACACAGCTATCTACGTAGGAGAAAACAGAGTGAAACCTAAAAATTCAAAGTGTTACTGGAAACGAATGCTTCAACCTAGAAGAATAAAAATTGGGCAGCCAATTGGGATTAGTGAACTGATCATTACCACCAAGTATCATCAAGATTTCGTGAAAAAATGTTTGCTGATGTTTAAGAAAACTAGTAGGTTTTTGGAAGCTTGGCAACCCCTTTCAAACGAAAGTGTTTTTCGCCAGTCTCTGCATGGGGTACTTCAAGAGGAAACAAACCATAGAGATAGAACTTAGAACTACTTCATTTGGTCAAGTTTCAAGGAGCTAGCACAAACCGTGTTTGATTTAGAATTCCAAACACAGCTATCTATGTAGGAGAAAACAGAGTGAAACCTAAAAATTCAAACTGTTAATGGAAACGAATGCTTCAACCTAGAAGAATAAAAATTGGGCAGCCAAGTGGGATTAGGGAACTGATCATTACCACCAAGTATCATCAAGATTTGGTGAAAAAATGTTTGCTGAGATTTCAGCAAAGTTGTAGTTTTTTGGAAGCTTGGAAAACCCTTTCAAACGAAAGTGTTTTTCGCCAGTCTCTGCATGGGGTACTTCAAGAGGAAACAAAACATAGAAATAGAACTTAGAACTACTTCATTTGGTCAAGTTTCAAGGAGCTAGCACAAACCGTGTTAGATTTAGAGTTTCAAACACATCTATCTATATAGCAGAAAACAGAGTGAAATCTAACAATTCAAAGTGTTACTGAAACGAATGCTTGAACCTAGAAGAGTGAAAATTGGGCAGCCAAGTGGGCGTATTGAACTGATCATTACCACCAAGTATCATCAAGATTTGGTGAAAAAATGTTTGCTGAGATTTCAGCAAACTAGTAGTTTTTTGGAAGCTTGGCAACCCCTTTCAAACGAAAGTGTTTTTCACCAGTCTCTCCATGGGATACTTCAAGAGGAAACAAACCATAGAGATAGAACTTAGAACTACTTCATTTGGTCAAGTTTCAAGGAGCTAGCACAAACCGTGTTTGATTTAGAGTTTTAAACACATCTATCTATATAGCAGAAAACAGAGTGAAAACTAAAAATTCAAAGTGTTACTGGAAACGAACGATTGAACCTAGAAGAGTGAAAATTGGGCAGCCAAGTGGGCTTAGTGTACTGATCATTACCACCAAGTATCATCAAGATTTGGTGAAAAAATGTTTGCTGAGATTTCAGCAAACTAGTAGTTTTTTTGGAAGCTTGGTAACCCCTTTCAAACGAAAGTGTTTTTCGCCAGTCTCTGCATGGGGTACTTCAAGAGGAAACAAACCATAGAGACAGAACTTTGAACTACTTTATTTGGTCAAGTTTCAAGGAGCTAGCACAAACCGTGTTTGATTTAGAATTCCAAACACAGCTACCTATGTAGGAGAAAACAGAGTGGAACCTAAAAATTCAAAGTGTTACTGGAAACGAACGCTTGAACCTAGAAGAGTGAAAATTAGGCAGCCAAGTGGGCTTAGTGAACTGATCATTACCACCAAGTATCATCAAGATTTGGTGAAAAAATGTTGGCTGAGATTTCAGCAAACTAGTAGTTTTTGGAAGCTTGGCAACCCCTTTCAAACGAAAGTGTTTTTCGCCAGTCTCTGCATGGGGTACTTCAAGAGGAAACAAACTATAGAGATAGAACTTAGAACTACTTCATTTGGTCAAGTTTCAAGGGGCTAGCACAAACCGTGTTTGATTTAGAATTCCAAACACAGCTATCTATGTAGGAGAAAACAGAGTGAAAACTAAAAATTCAAACTCTTACTGGAAACGAATTCTTCAACCTAGAAGAATAAAAATTGTACAGCCAAGTGGGATTAGTGAACTGATCATTACCACCAAGTATCACCAAGATTTGGTGAAAAAATGTTTGCTGAGATTTCAGCAAACTAGTAGTTTTTTGGAAGCTTGGCAACCCCTTTCAAACGAAAGTGTTTTTCGCCAGTCTCTGCATGGGGTACTTCAAGAGGAAACAAACCATAGAGATAGAACATAGAACTACTGCATTTGGTCAAATTTCAAGGAGCTAGCTCAAACCGTGTTTGATTTAGAATTCCAAACACAGCTATCTATGCAAGAGAAAACAGAGTGAAACCTAAAAATTCAAACTGTTACTGGAAAAGAATGCTTCAACCTAGAAGAATAAAAATTCGGCAGCCAAGAGGGCTTGGTGAACTGATCATTACCACCAAGTATCATCAATTTTTGGTGAAAAAATGTTTGATAGATTTCAGCAAAATTGAAGTTTTTTTGGAAGCTTGGCAACCCCTTTCAAACGAAAGTGTTTTTCTCCAGACTCTCCATGGGGTATTTAAAGAGGAAACAAACCATAGAAATAGAACTTAGAACTACTTCATTTGGTCAAGTTTCTAGGAGCTAGCACAAACCGTGTTTTATTTAGAATTCCAAACACAGCTATCTATGTAGGAGAAAACAGAGTGAAACCTAAAAATTCAAAGTGTTACTGGAAACGAGCGCTTGAACCTAGAAGAGTGAAAATTGGGCAGCCAAGTGGGCTTAGTGAACTGATGATTACCACCAAGTATCATCAAGCTTTGGTGAAAAAATGTTTGCTGAGATTTCAGCAAACTAGTAGTTTTTTGGAAGCTTGGCAACCCCTTTCAAACGAAAGTGCTTTTCGCCAGTCTCTGCATGGGGTACTTCAAGAGGAAACAAACCATAGAGATAGAACTTAGAACTACTTCATTTCGTCAAGTTTCAAGGAGCTAGCACAAACCGTGTTTGATCTAGAATTCCAAACACAGCTATCTATGTAGGAGAAAACAGAGTGAAACCTAAAAATTCAAAGTGTTACTGGAAACAAATGCTTCAACCTAGAAGAATAAAAATTGGGGAGCCAAGTGGGATTAGGGAACTGATAATTACACCAAGTATCATCAAGATTTGGTGAAAAAATGTTTGCTGAGATTTCAGCAAACTAGTAGTATTTTGGAAGCTTGGCAACCCCTTTCAAACGAAAGTGTGTTTCACCAGTCTCTGCATGGGGTACTTCAAGAGGAAACAAACCATAGAGATAGAACTTAGAAGTACTTCATTTGGTCAAGTTTCAAGGAGCTAGCAAAAAACGGGTTTGATTTTGAATTCCAAACACAGCTATCTATGTAGGAGAAAACAGAGTGAAACCTAAAAATTCAAAGTGTTACTGGAAACGAACGCTTGAACCTAGAAGAGTGAAAATTGGGCAGCCAAGTGGGCTTAGTGAACTGATCATTACCACCAAGTATCATCAAGATTTGGTGAAAAAATGTTTGCTGAGATTTCAGCAAACCAGTAGTTTTTTTGGAAGCTTTGCAACCCCTTTCAAACGAAAGTGTTTTTCGCCAGTATCTGCATGGGGTACTTCAAGAGGAAACAAACCCTAGAGATAGAACTTTGAACTACTTCATTTGGTCAAGTTTCAAGGAGCTAGCACAAACCGTGTTTGATTTAGAATTCCAAACACAGCTATCTCTGTAGGAGAAAACAGAGTGAAACCTAAAAATTCAAACTGTTACTGGAAACGAATGATTCAACCTAGAAGAATAAAAATTGGGCAGCCAATTGGGATTAGTGAACTGATCATTACCACCAAGTATCATCAAGATTTGGTGAAAAAAGTTTTGCTGAGATTTCAGCAAACTAGTAGTTTTTTGGAAGCTTGGCAACCCCTTTCAAACGAAAGTGTTTTTCGCCAGTCTCTCCATGGGATACTTCAAGAGGAAACAAACCATAGAGATAGAACTTAGAACTACTTCATTTGGTCAAGTTTCAAGGAGCTAGCACAAACCGTGTTTGATTTAGTGTTTCAAACACATCTATCTATATAGCAGAAAACAGAGTGAAATCTAAAAATTCAAAGTGTTACTGGAAACGAACGCTTGAACCTAGAAGAGTGAAAATTGGGCAGCCACGTGGGCTTAGTGAACTGATCATTAACACCAAGTATCATCAAGATTTGGTGAAAAAATGTTTGCTGAGATTTCAGCAAACGAGTAGTTTTTTGGAAGCTTGGCAACCCCTTTCAAACGAAAGTGTTTTTCGCCAGTCTCTCCATGGGATACTTCAAGAGGAAACAAACCATAGAGATAGAACTTAGAACTACTTTATTTGGTCAAGTTTCAAGGAGCTAGCACAAACCGTGTTTGATTTAGAGTTTCAAACACATCTATCTATATAGCAGAAAACAGAGTGAAACCTAAAAATTCAAAGTGTTACTGGAAACGAAGGATTGAACCTAGAAGAGTGAAAATTGGGCAGCCAAGTGGGCTTAGTGAACTGATCATTAACACCAAGTATCATCAAGATTTGGTGAAAAAATGTTTGCTGAGATTTCAGCAAACTAGTAGTTTTTTCGAAGCTTGACAACCACTTTCAAACGAAAGTGCTTTTCGCCAGTCTCTGCATGGGGTACTTCAAGAGGAAACAAACCATAGAGATAGAACTTAGAACTACTTCATTTGGTCAAGTTTCAAGGAGCTAGCACAAACCGTGTTTGATTTAGAATTCCAAACACAGCTATCTATGCAAGAGAAAACAGAGTGAAACCTAAAAATTCAAACTGTTACTGGAAAAGAATGCTTCAACCTAGAAGAATAAAAATTCGGCAGCCAAGAGGGCTTGGTGAACTGATCATTACCACCAAGTATCATCAATTCTTGGTGAAAAAATGTTTGATAGATTTCAGCAAAATTGAAGTTTTTTTGGAAGCTTGGCAACCCCTTTCAAACGAAAGTGTTTTTCTCCAGTCTCTCCAAGGGGTATTTAAAGAGGAAACAAACCATAGAAATAGAACTTAGAACTACTTCATTTGGTCAAGTTTCAAGGAGCTGGCACAAACCGTGTTTTATTTAGAATTCCAAACACAGCTATCTATGTAGGAGAAAACAGAGTGAAACCTAAAAATTCAAACTGTTTCTGGAAACGAATGCCTCAACCTAGAAGAATAGAAATTGGGCAGCCAAGTGGGATTAGTGAACTGATCATTACCACCAAGTATCATCAAGATTTGGTGAAAAAATGTTTGCTGAGATTTCAGCAAACTAGTAGTTTTTTGGAAGCTTGGCAACCCCTTTGAAATGAAAGTGTTTCTCGCCAGTCTCTGCATGGGGTACTTCAAGAGGAAACAAACCATAGCGATAGAACATAGAACTACTTCATTTGGTCAAGTTTCAAGGAGCTAGCACAAACCGTGTTTGATTTAGATTTCCAAACACAGCTATCTATATAGGAGAAAACCGAGTGAAACCTAAAAATTCAAAGTGTTACTGGAAACGAACGCTTGAACCTAGAAGAGTGAAAATTGGGCAGCCAAGTGGGCTTAGTGAACTGATGATTACCACCAAGTATCATCAAGCTTTGGTGAAAAAATGTTTGCTGAGATTTCAGCAAACTAGTAGTTTTTTGGAAGCTTGGCAACCCCTTTCAAACGAAAGTGCTTTTCGCCAGTCTCTGCATGGGGTACTTCAAGAGGAAACAAACCATAGAGATAGAACTTAGAACTACTTCATTTCGTCAAGTTTCAAGGAGCTAGCACAAACCGTGTTTGATTTAGAATTCCAAACACAGCTATCTCTGTAGGAGAAAACAGAGTGAAACCTAAAAATTCAAAGTGTTACTGGAAACAAATGCTTCAACCTAGAAGAATAAAAATTGGAGAGCCAAGTGGGATTAGGGAACTGATAATTACACCAAGTATCATCAAGATTTGGTGAAAATATATTTGCTGAGATTTCAGCAAACTAGTAGTATTTTGGAAGCTTGGCAACCCCTTTCAAACGAAAGTGTGTTTCGCCAGGCTCTGCATGGGGTACTTCAAGAGGAAACAAACCATAGAGATAGAACTTAGAACTACTTCATTTGGTCAAGTTTCAAGGAGCTAGCACAAACCGTGTTTGATTTAGAATTCCAACCACAACTATCTATGTAGGACAAAATAGAGTGAAACCTAAAAATTCAAACTCTTACTGGAAACGAATGCTTCAACCTCGAAGAATAAAAATTGGGCAGCCAAGTGGGATTATTCAACTGATCATTACCAACAACTATCATCAAGATTTGGTGAAAAAATGTTTGCTGAGATTTCAGCAAACTAGTAGTATTTTGGAAGCTTGGCAACCCCTTTCAAACGAAAGTGTGTTTCGCCAGGCTCTGCATGGGGTACTTCAAGAGGAAACAAACCATAGAGATAGAACTTAGAACTACTTCATTTGGTCAAGTTTCAAGGAGCTAGCACAAACCGTGTTTGATTTAGAATTCCAACCACCCCTATCTATGTAGGAGAAAATATAGTGAAACCTAAAAATTCAAACTCTTACTGGAAACGAATGCTTCAACCTCGAAGAATAAAAATTGGGCAGCCAAGTGGGATTATTGAACTGATCATTACCACCAAGTATCATCAAGATTTGGTGAAAAAATGTTTGCTGAGATTTCAGCAAACTAGTAGTTTTTTGGAAGCTTTTCAACCCCTTTCAAATGAAAGTGTTTTTCGCCAGTCTCTGCATGGGGTACTTCAAGAGGAAACAAACCATAGAGATAGAACTTTGAACTACTTCATTTGGTCAAGTTTCAAGGAGCTAGCACAAACCGTGTTTGATTTAGAATTCCAAACACAGCTATCTCTGTAGGAGAAAACAGAGTGAAACCTAAAAATTCAAACTGTTACTGGAAACGAATGCTTCAACCTAGAAGAATAAAAATTGGGCAGCCAAGTGGGATTAAGGAACTGATAATTACCACCAAGTATCATCAAGATTTGGTGAAAAAATATTTGCTGAGATTTCAGCAAACTAGTAGTTTTTTGGAAGCTTGGCAACCCCTTTCAAACGAAAGTGTTTTTCGCCAGTCTCTGCATGGGATACTTCAAGAGGAAAGAAACCATAGAGATAGAAGTTAGAACTACTTCATTTGGTCAAGTTTCAAGAAGCTAGCACAAATCGTGTTTGATTTAGAGTTTCAAACACATCTATCTATATAGCAGAAAACAGAGTGAAACCTAAAAATTCAAAGTGTTACTGGAAACGAACGCTTGAACCTAGAAGAGTGAAAATTGGGCAGCCAAGTGGGCTATTGAACTGATCATTACCACCAAGTATCATCAAGATTTGGTGAAAAAATATTTGCTGAGATTTCAGCAAACTAGTAGTTTTTGGAAGCTTGGCAACCCCTTTCAAAGGAAAGTGCTTTTCGCCAGTCTCTGCATGGGGTACTTCAAGAGGAAAGAAACCATAGAGATAGAACTTAGAACTACTTCATTTGGTCAAGTTTCAAGGAGCTAGCACAAACCGTGTTTGATTTAGAATTCCCAAACACAGCTATCTATGTAGGAGAAAACAGAGTGAAACCTAAAATTTCAAACTGTTACTGGAAACGAATGCTTCAACCTAGAAGAATAAAAATTGGGCAGCCAAGTGGGATTAGGGAACTGATCATTACCACCAAGTATCATCAAGATTTGTTGAAAAAATGTTTGCTGAGATTTCAGCAAACTAGTAGTTTTTTGGAAGCTTGGCAACCCCTTTCAAATGAAAGTGTTTTTCGCCAGTCTCTGCATGGGGTACTTCAAGAGGAAACAAACCATAGAAATAGAACTTAGAACTACTTCATTTGGTCAAGTTTCAAGGAGCTAGCACAAACCGTGTTAGATTTAGAGTTTCAAACACATCTATCTATATAGCAGAAAACAGAGTGAAATCTAACAATTCAAAGTGTTACTGGAAACGAACGCTTGAACCTAGAAGAGTGAAAATTGGGCAGCCAAGTGGGCTTATTGAACTGATCATTACCACCAAGTATCATCAAGATTTGGTGAAAAAATGTTTGCTGAGATTTCAGCAAACTAGTAGTTTTTTGAAAGCATGGCAACCCCTTTCAAACGAAAGTGTTTTTCGCCAGTCTCTACATGGGATACTTCAAGAGGAAACAAACCATAGAGATAGAACTTAGAACTACTTCATTTGGTCAAGTTTCAAGGAGCTAGCACAAACCGTGTTTGATTTAGAGTTTCAAACACATCTATCTATATAGCAGAAAACAGAGTGAAACCTAAAAATTCAAAGTGTTACTGGAAACGAACGATTGAACCTAGAAGAGTGAAAATTGGGCAGTCAATTGGGCTTAGTGAACTGAGCATTAACACCAAGTATCATCAAGATTTGGTGAAAAAATGTTTGCTGAGATTTCAGCAAACTAGTAGTTTTTTTGGAAGCTTGGCAACGCCTTTCAAAGGAAAGTGTTTTTCGCCAGTTTCTGCATGGGGTACTTCAAGAGGAAACAAACCATAGAGATAGAACTTAGAATTACTTCATTTGGTCAAGTTTCAAGGAGCTAGCACAACCCGTGTTTGATTAAGAATTCCAAACACAGCTATCTATGTAGGAGAAAACAGAGTGAAACCTAAAAATTCAATCTGTTACTGGAAAACAATGCTTCAAACTAGAAGAATAAAAATTGGGCAGCCAAGTGGGATTAGGGAACTGATCATTACCACCAAGTATCATCAAGATTTGTTGAAAAAATGTTTGCTGAGATTTCAGCAAAGTTGTAGTTTTTTGGAAGCTTGGCAACCCCTTTCAAATGAAAGTGTTTTTCGCCAGTCTCTGCATGGGGTACTTCAAGAGGAAACAAACCATAGAGATAGAACTTAGAACTACCTCATTTGGTCAAGTTCAAGGAGCTAGCACAAACCGTGTTTGATTTAGAATTCCAAACACAGCAATCTATGTAGGAGAAAACAGAGTGAAACCTAATAATTCAAACTGTTTCTGGAAACGAATGCTTCAACCAAGAAGAATAAAAATTGGGCAGCCAAGTGGGATTAGTGAACTGATCATTACCAGCAAGTATCATCAAGTTTTGGTGAAAAAATGTTTGCTGAGATTTCAGCAAACTAGTAGTTTTTTGGAAGCTTGGCAACCCCTTTCAAACGAAAGTATTTTACGCAAGTCTCTGCATGGGGTACTTCAAGAGGAAACAAACCATAGAGATAGAACTTAGAACTACTTCATTTGGTCAAGTTTCAAGGAGCTAGCACAAACCGTGTTTGATTTAGAATTCCAATCACAGCTATCTATGTAGGAGAAAACAGAGTGAAACCTAAAAATTCAAACTGTTACTGGAAACGAATGCTTCAACCTAGAAGAATAATAAAATGGGCAGCCAAGCGGGATTAGTGAACTGATGATTACCACCAAGTATCATCAAGATTTGGTTAAAAAATGTTTGCTGAGATTTCATCAAACTAGTAGTTTTTTGGAAGCTTGGCAAGCCCTTTCAAACGAAAGTGTTTTTCTCCAGTCTCTGCATGGGGTACTTCAAGAGGAAACAAACCATAGAGATAGAACTTAGAACTACTTCATTTGGTCAAGTTTCAAGGAGCAAGCACAAACCGTGTTTGATTTAGAGTTTCAAACACATCTATCTATATAGCAGAAAACAGAGTGAAACCTAAAAATTCAAAGTGTTACTGGAAACGAACGCTTGAACCTAGAAGAGTGAAAATTGGGCAGCCAAGTGGGCTTAGTGAACTGATCATTACCACCAAGTATCATCAAGATTTGGTGAAAAAATGTTTGCTGAGATTTCAGAAAACTAGAAGTTTTTTGGAAGCTTGGCAACCCCTTTCAAATGAAAGTGCTTTTCGCCAGTCTCTGCATGGGGTACTTCAAGAGAAAACAAACCATAGAGATAGAACATAGAACTACTTCATTTGGTCAAGTTTCAAGGAGCTATCACAAACCGTGTTTGATTTTAGAGTTTCAAACACATCTATCTATATAGCAGAAAACAAAGTGAAACCTAAAATTAAAAGTGTTACTGGAAACGAACGCTTGAACCTAGAAGAGTGAAAATTGGGCAGCCAAGTGGGCTTAGTGAACTGATCATTACCACCAAGTATCATCAAGATTTGGTGAAAAAATGTTTGCTGAGATTTCTGCAAACTAGTAGTTTTTTGGAAGCTTGGCAAGCCCTTTCAAACGAAAGTGTTTTTCGCCAGTCTCTGCATGGGGTACTTCAAGAGGAAACAAACCATAGAGAGAGAACTTAGAAGTACTTCATTTTGTCACGTTTCAAAGAGCTAGCACAAACCGTGTTTGATTTAGAATTCCAAACACAGCTATCTATGTAGGAGATAACAGAGTGAAACCTAAAAATTCAAAGTGTTACTGAAAACGAATGCTTCAACCTAGAAGAATAAAAATTGGGCAGCCAAGTGGGATTAGTGAACTGATAATTACCACCAAGTATCATCAAGATTTGGTGAAAAAATGTTTGCTGAGATTTCAGCAAACTAGTAGTTTTTTGGAAGCTTGGCAACCCCTTTCAAACGAAAGTGTTTTTCGCCAGTCTCTGCATGGGGTACTCCAAGAGGAAACAAACCATAGAGATAGAACTTAGAACTACTTCATTTGGTCAAGTTTCAAGAAGCTAGCACAAACCGTGTTTGATTTAGAATTCCAAACACAGCAATCTATGTAGGAGAAAACAGAGTGAAACCTAAAAATTCAAACTGTTACTTGAAACGAAGGCTTCAACGTAGAAGAATAAAAATTGGGCAGCCAAGTGGGATTGGGGAACTGATCATTACCACCAAGTATCATCAAGATTTGGTGAAAAAATGTTTGCTGAGATTTCAGCAAACTAGTAGTTTTTTGGAAGCTTGGCAACCCCTTTCAAACGAAAGTGTTTTTCGCCAGTCTCTGCATGGGGTACTTCAAGAGGAAACAAACCATAGAGATAGAACTTAGAACTACTTCATTTGGTCAAGTTTTAAGGAGCTAGCACAAACCGTGTTTGATTTAGAATTCCAAACTAGGTATCTATGTATGAGAAAACAGAGTGAAACCTAAAAATTCAAAGTGTTACTGGAAACGAACGCTTGAAACTAGAAGAGTGAAAATTGGGCAGCCAAGTGGGCTATTGATCTGATCATTACCACCAAGTATCATCAAGATTTGGTGAAAAAATGTTTGCTTAGATTTCAGCAAACTAGTAGTTTTTGGAAGCTTGGCAACCCCTTTCAAACGGAAGTGCTTTTCGCCAGTTTCTGCATGGGGTACTTCAAGAGGAAAGAAACCAAAGAGATAGAACTTAGAATTACTTCATTTGGTCAAGTTTCAAGGAGCTAGCACAACCCGTGTTTGATTAAGAATTCCAAACACAGCTATCTATGTAGGAGAAAACAGAGTGAAACCTAAAAATTCAATCTGTTACTGGAAAACAATGCTTCAAACTAGAAGAATAAAAATTGGGCAGCCAAGTGGGATTAGGGAACTGATCATTACCACCAAGTATCATCAAGATTTGTTGAAAAAATGTTTGCTGAGATTTCAGCAAAGTTGTAGTTTTTTGGAAGCTTGGCAACCCCTTTCAAATGAAAGTGTTTTTCGCCAGTCTCTGCATGGGGTACTTCAAGAGGAAACAAACCATAGAGATAGAACTTAGAACTACCTCATTTGGTCAAGTTCAAGGAGCTAGCACAATCCGTGTTTGATTTAGAATTCCAAACACAGCAATCTATGTAGGAGAAAACAGAGTGAAACCTAATAATTCAAACTGTTTCTGGAAACGAATGCTTCAACCAAGAAGAATAAAAATTGGGCAGCCAAGTGGGATTAGTGAACTGATCATTACCAGCAAGTATCATCAAGATTTGGTGAAAAAATGTTTGCTGAGATTTCAGCAAACTAGTAGTTTTTTGGAAGCTTGGCAACCCCTTTCAAACGAAAGTATTTTACGCAAGTCTCTGCATGGGGTACTTCAAGAGGAAACAAACCATAGAGATAGAACTTAGAACTACTTCATTTGGTCAAGTTTCAAGGAGCTAGCACAAACCGTGTTTGATTTAGAATTCCAATCACAGCTATCTATGTAGGAGAAAACAGAGTGAAACCTAAAAATTCAAACTGTTACTGGAAACGAATGCTTCAACCTAGAAGAATAATAAAATGGGCAGCCAAGCGGGATTAGTGAACTGATGATTACCACCAAGTATCATCAAGATTTGGTTAAAAAATGTTTGCTGAGATTTCATCAAACTAGTAGTTTTTTGGAAGCTTGGCAAGCCCTTTCAAACGAAAGTGTTTTTCTCCAGTCTCTGCATGGGGTACTTCAAGAGGAAACAAACCATAGAGATAGAACTTAGAACTACTTCATTTGGTCAAGTTTCAAGGAGCAAGCACAAACCGTGTTTGATTTAGAGTTTCAAACACATCTATCTATATAGCAGAAAACAGAGTGAAACCTAAAAATTCAAAGTGTTACTGGAAACGAACGCTTGAACCTAGAAGAGTGAAAATTGGGCAGCCAAGTGGGCTTAGTGAACTGATCATTACCACCAAGTATCATCAAGATTTGGTGAAAAAATGTTTGCTGAGATTTCAGAAAACTAGAAGTTTTTTGGAAGCTTGGCAACCCCTTTCAAATGAAAGTGCTTTTCGCCAGTCTCTGCATGGGGTACTTCAAGAGAAAACAAACCATAGAGATAGAACATAGAACTACTTCATTTGGTCAAGTTTCAAGGAGCTATCACAAACCGTGTTTGATTTTAGAGTTTCAAACACATCTATCTATATAGCAGAAAACAAAGTGAAACCTAAAATTAAAAGTGTTACTGGAAACGAACGCTTGAACCTAGAAGAGTGAAAATTGGGCAGCCAAGTGGGCTTAGTGAACTGATCATTACCACCAAGTATCATCAAGATTTGGTGAAAAAATGTTTGCTGAGATTTCTGCAAACTAGTAGTTTTTTGGAAGCTTGGCAAGCCCTTTCAAACGAAAGTGTTTTTCGCCAGTCTCTGCATGGGGTATTTCAAGAGGAAACAAACCATAGAGAGAGAACTTAGAAGTACTTCATTTTGTCACGTTTCAAAGAGCTAGCACAAACCGTGTTTGATTTAGAATTCCAAACACAGCTATCTATGTAGGAGATAACAGAGTGAAACCTAAAAATTCAAAGTGTTACTGAAAACGAATGCTTCAACCTAGAAGAATAAAAATTGGGCAGCCAAGTGGGATTAGTGAACTGATAATTACCACCAAGTATCATCAAGATTTGGTGAAAAAATGTTTGCTGAGATTTCAGCAAACTAGTAGTTTTTTGGAAGCTTGGCAACCCCTTTCAAACGAAAGTGTTTTTCGCCAGTCTCTGCATGGGGTACTCCAAGAGGAAACAAACCATAGAGATAGAACTTAGAACTACTTCATTTGGTCAAGTTTCAAGAAGCTAGCACAAACCGTGTTTGATTTAGAATTCCAAACACAGCAATCTATGTAGGAGAAAACAGAGTGAAACCTAAAAATTCAAACTGTTACTTGAAACGAAGGCTTCAACGTAGAAGAATAAAAATTGGGCAGCCAAGTGGGATTGGGGAACTGATCATTACCACCAAGTATCATCAAGATTTGGTGAAAAAATGTTTGCTGAGATTTCAGCAAACTAGTAGTTTTTTGGAAGCTTGGCAACCCCTTTCAAACGAAAGTGTTTTTCGCCAGTCTCTGCATGGGGTACTTCAAGAGGAAACAAACCATAGAGATAGAACTTAGAACTACTTCATTTGGTCAAGTTTTAAGGAGCTAGCACAAACCGTGTTTGATTTAGAATTCCAAACTAGGTATCTATGTATGAGAAAACAGAGTGAAACCTAAAAATTCAAAGTGTTACTGGAAACGAACGCTTGAATCTAGAAGAGTGAAAATTGGGCAGCCAAGTGGGCTATTGATCTGATCATTACCACCAAGTATCATCAAGATTTGGTGAAAAAATGTTTGCTTAGATTTCAGCAAACTAGTAGTTTTTGGAAGCTTGGCAACCCCTTTCAAACGGAAGTGCTTTTCGCCAGTTTCTGCATGGGGTACTTCAAGAGGAAAGAAACCAAAGAGATAGAACTTAGAATTACTTCATTTGGTCAAGTTTCAAGGAGCTAGCACAACCCGTGTTTGATTAAGAATTCCAAACACAGCTATCTATGTAGGAGAAAACAGAGTGAAACCTAAAAATTCAATCTGTTACTGGAAAACAATGCTTCAAACTAGAAGAATAAAAATTGGGCAGCCAAGTGGGATTAGGGAACTGATCATTACCACCAAGTATCATCAAGATTTGTTGAAAAAATGTTTGCTGAGATTTCAGCAAAGTTGTAGTTTTTTGGAAGCTTGGCAACCCCTTTCAAATGAAAGTGTTTTTCGCCAGTCTCTGCATGGGGTACTTCAAGAGGAAACAAACCATAGAGATAGAACTTAGAACTACCTCATTTGGTCAAGTTCAAGGAGCTAGCACAATCCGTGTTTGATTTAGAATTCCAAACACAGCAATCTATGTAGGAGAAAACAGAGTGAAACCTAATAATTCAAACTGTTTCTGGAAACGAATGCTTCAACCAAGAAGAATAAAAATTGGGCAGCCAAGTGGGATTAGTGAACTGATCATTACCAGCAAGTATCATCAAGATTTGGTGAAAAAATGTTTGCTGAGATTTCAGCAAACTAGTAGTTTTTTGGAAGCTTGGCAACCCCTTTCAAACGAAAGAATTTTACGCAAGTCTCTGCATGGGGTACTTCAAGAGGAAACAAACCATAGAGATAGAACTTAGAACTACTTCATTTGGTCAAGTTTCAAGGAGCTAGCACAAACCGTGTTTGATTTAGAATTCCAATCACAGCTATCTATGTAGGAGAAAACAGAGTGAAACCTAAAAATTCAAACTGTTACTGGAAACGAATGCTTCAACCTAGAAGAATAATAAAATGGGCAGCCAAGCGGGATTAGTGAACTGATGATTACCACCAAGTATCATCAAGATTTGGTTAAAAAATGTTTGCTGAGATTTCATCAAACTAGTAGTTTTTTGGAAGCTTGGCAAGCCCTTTCAAACGAAAGTGTTTTTCTCCAGTCTCTGCATGGGGTACTTCAAGAGGAAACAAACCATAGAGATAGAACTTAGAACTACTTCATTTGGTCAAGTTTCAAGGAGCAAGCACAAACCGTGTTTGATTTAGAGTTTCAAACACATCTATCTATATAGCAGAAAACAGAGTGAAACCTAAAAATTCAAAGTGTTACTGGAAACGAACGCTTGAACCTAGAAGAGTGAAAATTGGGCAGCCAAGTGGGCTTAGTGAACTGATCATTACCACCAAGTATCATCAAGATTTGGTGAAAAAATGTTTGCTGAGATTTCAGAAAACTAGAAGTTTTTTGGAAGCTTGGCAACCCCTTTCAAATGAAAGTGCTTTTCGCCAGTCTCTGCATGGGGTACTTCAAGAGAAAACAAACCATAGAGATAGAACATAGAACTACTTCATTTGGTCAAGTTTCAAGGAGCTATCACAAACCGTGTTTGATTTTAGAGTTTCAAACACATCTATCTATATAGCAGAAAACAAAGTGAAACCTAAAATTAAAAGTGTTACTGGAAACGAACGCTTGAACCTAGAAGAGTGAAAATTGGGCAGCCAAGTGGGCTTAGTGAACTGATCATTACCACCAAGTATCATCAAGATTTGGTGAAAAAATGTTTGCTGAGATTTCTGCAAACTAGTAGTTTTTTGGAAGCTTGGCAAGCCCTTTCAAACGAAAGTGTTTTTCGCCAGTCTCTGCATGGGGTACTTCAAGAGGAAACAAACCATAGAGAGAGAACTTAGAAGTACTTCATTTTGTCACGTTTCAAAGAGCTAGCACAAACCGTGTTTGATTTAGAATTCCAAACACAGCTATCTATGTAGGAGATAACAGAGTGAAACCTAAAAATTCAAAGTGTTACTGAAAACGAATGCTTCAACCTAGAAGAATAAAAATTGGGCAGCCAAGTGGGATTAGTGAACTGATAATTACCACCAAGTATCATCAAGATTTGGTGAAAAAATGTTTGCTGAGATTTCAGCAAACTAGTAGTTTTTTGGAAGCTTGGCAACCCCTTTCAAACGAAAGTGTTTTTCGCCAGTCTCTGCATGGGGTACTCCAAGAGGAAACAAACCATAGAGATAGAACTTAGAACCACTTCATTTGGTCAAGTTTCAAGAAGCTAGCACAAACCGTGTTTGATTTAGAATTCCAAACACAGCAATCTATGTAGGAGAAAACAGAGTGAAACCTAAAAATTCAAACTGTTACTTGAAACGAAGGCTTCAACGTAGAAGAATAAAAATTGGGCAGCCAAGTGGGATTGGGGAACTGATCATTACCACCAAGTATCATCAAGATTTGGTGAAAAAATGTTTGCTGAGATTTCAGCAAACTAGTAGTTTTTTGGAAGCTTGGCAACCCCTTTCAAACGAAAGTGTTTTTCGCCAGTCTCTGCATGGGGTACTTCAAGAGGAAACAAACCATAGAGATAGAACTTAGAACTACTTCATTTGGTCAAGTTTTAAGGAGCTAGCACAAACCGTGTTTGATTTAGAATTCCAAACTAGGTATCTATGTATGAGAAAACAGAGTGAAACCTAAAAATTCAAAGTGTTACTGGAAACGAACGCTTGAATCTAGAAGAGTGAAAATTGGGCAGCCAAGTGGGCTATTGATCTGATTATTACCACCAAGTATCATCAAGATTTGGTGAAAAAATGTTTGCTTAGATTTCAGCAAACTAGTAGTTTTTGGAAGCTTGGCAACCCCTTTCAAACGGAAGTGCTTTTCGCCAGTTTCTGCATGGGGTACTTCAAGAGGAAAGAAACCAAAGAGATAGAACTTAGAATTACTTCATTTGGTCAAGTTTCAAGGAGCTAGCACAACCCGTGTTTGATTAAGAATTCCAAACACAGCTATCTATGTAGGAGAAAACAGAGTGAAACCTAAAAATTCAATCTGTTACTGGAAAACAATGCTTCAAACTAGAAGAATAAAAATTGGGCAGCCAAGTGGGATTAGGGAACT
The DNA here is from genome assembly GCF_048772815.1 of Callospermophilus lateralis. Taxonomy (NCBI): domain Eukaryota; kingdom Metazoa; phylum Chordata; class Mammalia; order Rodentia; family Sciuridae; genus Callospermophilus; species Callospermophilus lateralis. The sequence continues at coordinate 28,153 of NW_027513265.1, read as the reverse complement.
GATCATTACCACCAAGTATCATCAAGATTTGTTGAAAAAATGTTTGCTGAGATTTCAGCAAAGTTGTAGTTTTTTGGAAGCTTGGCAACCCCTTTCAAATGAAAGTGTTTTTCGCCAGTCTCTGCATGGGGTACTTCAAGAGGAAACAAACCATAGAGATAGAACTTAGAACTACCTCATTTGGTCAAGTTCAAGGAGCTAGCACAATCCGTGTTTGATTTAGAATTCCAAACACAGCAATCTATGTAGGAGAAAACAGAGTGAAACCTAATAATTCAAACTGTTTCTGGAAACGAATGCTTCAACCAAGAAGAATAAAAATTGGGCAGCCAAGTGGGATTAGTGAACTGATCATTACCAGCAAGTATCATCAAGATTTGGTGAAAAAATGTTTGCTGAGATTTCAGCAAACTAGTAGTTTTTTGGAAGCTTGGCAACCCCTTTCAAACGAAAGTATTTTACGCAAGTCTCTGCATGGGGTACTTCAAGAGGAAACAAACCATAGAGATAGAACTTAGAACTACTTCATTTGGTCAAGTTTCAAGGAGCTAGCACAAACCGTGTTTGATTTAGAATTCCAATCACAGCTATCTATGTAGGAGAAAACAGAGTGAAACCTAAAAATTCAAACTGTTACTGGAAACGAATGCTTCAACCTAGAAGAATAATAAAATGGGCAGCCAAGCGGGATTAGTGAACTGATGATTACCACCAAGTATCATCAAGATTTGGTTAAAAAATGTTTGCTGAGATTTCATCAAACTAGTAGTTTTTTGGAAGCTTGGCAAGCCCTTTCAAACGAAAGTGTTTTTCTCCAGTCTCTACATGGGGTACTTCAAGAGGAAACAAACCATAGAGATAGAACTTAGAACTACTTCATTTGGTCAAGTTTCAAGGAGCTAGCACAAACCGTGTTTGATTTAGAATTCCAAACACAGCTATCTATGTAGGAGAAAACAGAGTGAAACCTAAAAATTCAAACTGTTACTGGAAACGAATGCTTCAACCTAGAAGAATAAAAATTTGGCAGCCAAGTGGGATTAGGAAACTGATCATTACCACCAAGTATCATCAAGATTTGGTGAAAAAATGTTTGCTGAGATTTCATCAAACTAGTAGTTTTTTGGAAGCGTGGCAACCCCTTTCAAACGAAAGTGTTTTTCTCCAGTCTCTACATGGTGTACTTCAAGAGGAAACAAACCATAGAGATAGAACTTAGAACTACTTCATTTGGTTAAGTTTCAAGGAGCTAGCACAAACCGTGTTTAATTTAGAATTCCAAACACAGCTATCTATGTAGGAGAAAACAGAGTGAAACCTAAAAATTCAAACTGTTACTGGAAACAAAAGCTTCAAACTAGAAGAATAAAAATTGGGCAGCCAAGTGGGATGAGTGAACTGATCATTACGACCAAGTATCATCAAGTTTTGGTGAAAAATGTTTGCTGAGATTTCAGCAAACTAGTAGTTTTTGGAAGCTTGGCAACCCCTTTCAAACGAAAGTGTTTTTCGCCAGTCTCTGCATGGGGTACTTAAAGAGGAAACAAACCATCGAGATAGAACTTAGAACTATTTCATTTGGTCAAGTTTCAAGGAGCTAGCAAAAACTGTGTTTGATTTAGAATTCCAAACACAGCTATCTATGTTGGAGAAAACAGAGTGAAACCTAAAAATTCAAACTGTTACTGGAAACGAATGCTTCAACCTAGAAAAATAAAAATTGGGCAGCCAAGTGGGATTAGGGAACTGATCATTACCACCAAGTATCATCAAGATTTGTTGAAAAAATGTTTGCTGAGATTTCAGCAAAGTTGTAGGTTTTTGGAAGCTTGGCAACCCCTTTCAAATGAAAGTGTTTTTCGCCAGTCTCTGCATGGGGTACTTCAAGAGGAAACAAACCATAGAAATAGAACTTAGAACTACTTCATTTGGTCAAGTTTCAAGGAGCTAGCACAAACCGTGTTTGATTTAGAATTCCAAACACAGCTATCTATGTAGGAGAAAACAGAGTGAAACCTAAATTCAAACTGTTACTGGAAACGAATGCTTCAACCTAGAAGAATAAAAATTTGGCAGCCAAGTGGGATTAGGAAACTGATCATTACCACCAAGTATCATCAAGATTTGGTGAAAAAATGTTTGCTGAGATTTCATCAAACTAGTAGTTTTTTGGAAGCTTGTCAACCCCTTTCAAACGAAAGTGTTTTTCTCCAGTCTCTGCATGGGGTACGTCAAGAGGAAACAAACCATAGAGATAGAACTTAGAACTACTTCATTTGGTCAAGTTTCAAGGAGCTAGCACAAACCGTGTTTGATTTAGAATTCCAAACACAGCTATCTATGTAGGAGAAAACAGAGTGAAACCTAAAAATTCAAACTGTTACTGGAAACAAAAGCTTCAAATTAGAAGAATAAAAATTGGGCAGCCAAGTGGGATGAGTGAACTGATCATTACCACCAAGTATCATCAAGTTTTGGTGAAAAATGTTTGCTGAGATTTCAGCAAACTAGTAGTTTTTGGAAGCTTGGCAACCCATTTCAAACGAAAGTGTTTTTCGCCAGTCTCAGCATGGGGTACTTCAAGAGGAAACAAACCATAGAGATAGAACTTAGAACTATTTCATTTGGTCAAGTTTCAAGGAGCTAGCACAAACCGTGTTTGATTTAGAATTCCAAACACAGCTATCTATGTAGGAGAAAACAGAGTGAAACCTAAAAATTCAAACTGTTACTGGAAACGAATGCTTCAACCTAGAAAAATAAAAATTGGGCAGCCAAGTGGGATTAGGGAACTGATCATTACCACCAAGTATCAACAAGATTTGTTGAAAAAATGTTTGCTGAGATTTCAGCAAAGTTGTAGTTTTTTGGAAGCTTGGCAACCCCTTTCAAATGAAAGTGTTTTTCGCCAGTCTCTGCATGGGGTACTTCAAGAGGAAACAAACCATAGAAATAGAACTTAGAACTACTTCATTTGGTCAAGTTTCAAGGAGCTAGCACAAACCGTGTTAGATTTAGAGTTTCAAACACATCTATCTATATAGCAGAAAACAGAGTGAAATCTAACAATTCAAAGTGTTACTGGAAACGAACGCTTGAACCTAGAAGAGTGAAAATTGGGCAGCCAAGTGGGCTTATTGAACTGATCATTACCACCAAGTATCATCAAGATTTGGTGAAAAAATGTTTGCTGAGATTTCAGCAAACTAGTAGATTTTTGGAAGCTTGGCAACCCCTTTCAAACGAAAGTGTTTTTCGCCAGTCTCTCCATGGGATACTTCAAGAGGAAACAAACCATAGAGATAGTACTTAGAACTACTTCATTTAGTCAAGTTTCAAGGAGCTAGCACAAACCGTGTTTGATTTAGAGTTTCAAACATATCTATCTATATAGCAGAAAACAGAGTGAAACATAAAAATTCAAAGTGTTACTGGAAACGAACGATTGAACCTAGAAGAGTGAAAATTGGGCAGCCAAGTGGGCTTAGTGAACTGATCATTAACACCAAGTATCATCAAGATTTGGTGAAAAAATGTTTGCTGAGATTTCAGCAAACTAGTAGTTTTTTGGAAGCTTGGCAACCCCTTTCAAACGAAAGTGTTTTTCGCCAGTTTCTGCATGGGGTACTTCAAGAGGAAACAAACAATAGAGATAGAACTTAGAACTACTTCATTTGGTCAAGTTTCAAGGAGCTAGCACAAACCGTGTTTGATTTAGAATTCCAAACACAGCTATCTATGTAGGAGAAAACAGAGTGAAACCTAAAAATTCAAAGTGTTACTGGAAACGAATGCTTCAACCTATAAGAATAAAAATTGGGCAGCCAAGTGGGATTTTGGAACTGATCCTTACCACCAAGTATCATCAAGATTTGGTGAAAAAATATTTGCTGAGATTTCAGCAAACTAGTAGTTTTTTGGAAGCTTGGCAACCCCTTTCAAACGAAAGTGTTTTTCGCCAGTCTCTGCATGGGGTACTTCAAGAGGAAACAAACCATAGAGATAGAACTTAGAACTACTTCATTTAGTCAAGTTTCAAGGATCTAGCACAAACCGTGTTTGATTTAGAGTTTCAAACACATCTATCTATATAGCAGAAAACAGAGTGAAACATAAAAATTCAAAGTGTAACTGGAAACGAACGATTGAACCTAGAAGAGTGAAAATTGGGCAGCCAAGTGGGCTTAGTGAACTGATCATTAACACCAAGTATCATCAAGATTTGGTGAAAAAATGTTTGCTGAGATTTCAGCAAACTAGTAGTTTTTTTGGAAGCTTGGCAACCCCTTTCAAACGAAAGTGTTTTTCGCCAGTTTCTGCATCGGGTACTTCAAGAGGAAACAAACCATAGAGATAGAACTTAGAACTACTTCATTTGGTCAAGTTTCAAGGAGCTAGCACAAACCGTGTTTGATTTAGAATTCCAAACACAGCTATCTATGTAGGAGAAAACAGAGTGAAACCTAAAAATTCAAAGTGTTACTGGAAATGAATGCTTCAACCTAGAAGAATAAAAATTGGGCAGCCAAGTGGGATTAGGGAACTGATCATTACCACCAAGTATCATCAAGATTTGGTGAAAAAATGTTTGCTGAGATTTCAGCAAACTAGTAGTTTTTTGGAAGCTTGGCAACCCCTTTCAAACGAAAGTGTTTTTCGCAAGTCTCTGCATGGGGTACTTCAAGAGGAAACAAACCATAGTGATAGAACTTAGAACTACTTCATTTGGTCAAGTTTCAAGGAGCTAGCACAAACCGTGTTTGATTTAGAATTCCAAACACAGCTATCTATGTAGGAGAAAACAGAGTGAAACCTAAAAATTCAAACTGTTACTGGAAACGAATGTTTCAACCTAGAAGAATAAAAAATGGGCACCCAAGTGGGATTAGTGAACTGATCATTACCACCAAGTATCATCAAGATTTGGTGAAAAAATGTTTGCTGAGATTTCATCAAACTAGTAGTTTTTTGGAAGCTTGGCAACCCTTTCAAACGAAAGTGTTTTTCTCCAGTCTCTGCATGGGGTACTTCAAGAGGAAACAAACCATAGAGATAGAACTTAGAACTACTTCATTTGGTCAAGTTTCAAGTAGCTAGCACAAACCGTGTTTGATTTAGAATTCCAAACACATCTATCTATGTAGGAGAAAACAGAGTGAAACCTAAAAATTCAAAGTGTTACTGGAAACGAATTCTTCAACCTAAAAGAATAAAAATTGGGCAGCCAAGTGGGATTAGGGAACTGATCATTACCACCAAGTATCATCAAGATTTGTTGAAAAAATGTTTGCTGAAATTTCAGCAAAGTTGTAGTTTTTTGGAAGCTTGGCAACCCCTTTCAAATGAAAGTGTTTTTCGCCAGTCTCTGCATGGGGTACTTCAAGAGGAAACAAACCATAGAAATAGAACTTAGAACTACTTCATTTGGTCAAGTTTCAAGGAGCTAGCACACCGTGTTATATTTAGAGTTTCAAACACATCTATCTATATAGCAGAAAACAGAGTGAAATCTAACAATTCAAACTGTTACTGGAAACGAACGCTTGAACCTAGAAGAGTGAAAATTTTGCAGCCAAGTGGGCTTATTGAACTGATCATTACCACCAAGTATCATCAAGATTTGGTGAAAAAATGTTTGCTGAGATTTCAGCAAACTAGTAGTTTTTTGGAAGCTTGGCAACCCCTTTCAAACGAAAGTGTTTTTCGCCAGTCTCTCCATGGGATACTTCAAGAGGAAACAAACAATAGAGATAGAACTTATAACTACTTCATTTGGTCAAGTTTCAAGGAGCTAGCACAAACCGTGTTTGATTTAGAGTTTCAAACACATCTAACTATATAGCAGAAAACAGAGTGAAACCTAAAAATTCAAAGTGTTACTGGAAACGAATGATTGAACCTAGAAGAGTGAAAATTGGGCAGCCAAGTGGGCTTAGTGAACTGATCATTAACACGAAGTATCATCAAGATTTGGTGAAAAAATGTTTGCTGAGATTTCAGCAAAGTAGTAGTTTTTTGGAAGCTTGGCAACCCCTTTCAAACGAAAGTGTTTTTCGCCAGTCTCTGCATGGGGTACTCCAAGAGGAAACAAACCATAGAGATAGAACTTAGAACTACTTTATTTGGTCAAGTTTCAAGGAGCTAGCACAAACCGTGTTTGATTTAGAATTCCAAACACAGCTATCTATGTAGGAGAAAACAGAGTGAAACCTAAAAATTCAAACTGTTACTGGAAACGAAGGCTTCAAAGTAGAAGAATAAAAATTGGGCAGCAAAGTGGGCTTGGGGAACTGATCATTACCACCAAGTATCATCAAGATTTGGTGAAAAAATATTTGCTGAGATTTCAGCAAAGTAGTAGTTATTTGGAAGCTTGGCAACCCCTTTCAAACGAAAGTGTTTTTCGCCAGTCTCTGCATGGGGTACTTCAAGAGGAAACAAACCATAGAGATAGAACTTACAACTACTTCATTTGGTCAAGTTTCAAGGAGCTAGCACAAACCGTGTTAGACTTAGAGTTTCAAACACATCTATCTATATAGCAGAAAACAGAGTGAAATCTAACAATTCAAAGTGTTACTGGAAACGAACAATTGAACCTAGAAGAGTGAAAATTGGGCAGCCAAGTGGGCTTAGTGAACTGATCATTAACACCAAGTATCTTCAAGATTTGGGAAAAAATGTTTGCTGAGATTTCAGCAAACTAGTAGTTTTTTTGCAAGCTTGGCAAACCCTTTCAAACGAAAGTGTTTTTCGCCAGTTTCTGCATGGGGTACTTTCAAGAGGAAACAAACCATAGAGATAGAACTTAGAACTACTTCATTTGGTCAAGTTTCAAGGAGCTAGCACAAACCGTGTTTGATTTCGAATTCCAAACACAGCTATCTATGTAGGAGAAAACAGAGTGAAACCTAAAAATTCAAAGTGTTACTGGAAACGAATGCTTCAACCTAGAAGAATAAATTTGGGCAGCCAAGTGGGATTAGTGAACTGATAATTACCACCAAGTATCATCAAGATTTGGTGAAAAAATGTTTGCTGAGATTTCAGCAAACTAGTAGTTTTTTGGAAGCTTGGCAACCCCTTTCAAACGAAAGTGTTTTTCGCCAGTCTCTGCATGGGGTACTCCAAGAGGAAACAAACCATAGAGATAGAACTTAGAACTACTTTATTTGGTCAAGTTTCAAGGAGCTAGCACAAACCGTGTTTGATTTAGAATTCCAAACACAGCTATCTATGTAGGAGAAATCAGAGTGAAACCTAAAAATTCAAACTGTTACTGGAAATGAAGGCTTCAACGTAGAAGAATAAAAATTGGGCAGCCAAGTGGGATTGGGGAACTGATCATTACCACCAAGTATCATCAAGATTTGGTGAAAAATGTTTGCTTAGATTTCAGCAAACTAGTAGTTTTTGGAAGCTTGGCAAATCCTTTCAAACGAAAGTGTTTTTCGCCAGTTTCTGCATGGGGTACTTCAAGAGGAAACAAACCATAAAGATAGAAATTAGAACTACTTAATTTGGTCAAGTTTCAAGGAGCTAGCACAAACCGTGTTTGATTTAGAATTCCAAACACAGCTATCTATGTAGGAGAAAACAGAGTGAAACCTAAAAATTCAAACTGTTACTGGAAACGAATTCTTCAACCTAGAAGAATAAAAATTGGGCAGCCAAGTGGGATTAGGGAACTGATCATTACCACCAAGTATCATCAAGATTTGTTGAAAAAATGTTTGCTGAGATTTCAGCAAAGTTGTAGTTTTTTGGAAGCTTTGCAACCCCTTTCAAATGAAAGTGTTTTTCGCCAGTCTCTGCATGGGGTACTTCAAGAGGAAACAAACCATAGAAATAGAACTTAGAACTACTTTATTTGGTCAAGTTTCAAGGAGCTAGCACAAACCGTGTTAGACTTAGAGTTTCAAACACATCTATCTATATAGCAGAAAACAGAGTGAAATCTAACAATTCAAAGTGTTACTGGAAACGAACGATTGAACCTAGAAGAGTGAAAATTGGGCAGCCAAGTGGGCTTAGTGAACTGATCATTAACACCTAGTATCATCAAGATTTGGTGAAAAAATGTTTGCTGAGATTTCAGCAAACTAGTAGTTTTTTGGAAGCTTGGCAACCCCTTTCAAACGAAAATGTTTTTCGCCAGTCTCTCCATGGGATACTTCAAGAGGAAACAAACAATAGAGATAGAACTGAGAACTACTTCATTTGGTCAAGTTTCAAGGAGCTAGCACAAACCGTGTTTGATTTAGAGTTTCAAACACAGCTATCTATGTAGGAGAAAACAGAGTGAAACCTAAAAATTCAAAGTGTTACTGGAAACGAACGATTGAACCTAGAAGAGTGAAAATTGGGCAGCGAAGTGGGCTTAGTGAACTGATCATTAACACCAAGTATCATCAAGATTTGGTGAAAAAATGTTTGCTGAGATTTCAGCAAACTAGTAGTTTTTTTGGAAGCTTGGCAACCCCTTTCAACGAAAGTGTTTTTCGCCAGTTTCTGCATGGGGTACTTCAAGAGGAAACAAACCATAGAGATACAACTTAGAACTACTTCATTTGGTCAAGTTTCAAGGAGCTAGCACAAACCGTGTTTGATTTAGAATTCCAAACAAAGCTATCTATGTAGGAGAAAACAGAGTGAAACCTAAAAATTCAAAGTGTTACTGGAAACGAATGCTTCAACCTAGAAGAATAAAAATTGGGCAGCCAAGTGGGATTAGTGAACTGATAATTACCACCAAGTATCATCAAGATTTGGTGAAAAAATGTTTGCTGAGATTTCAGCAAACTAGTAGTTTTTTGGAAGCTTGGCAACCCCTTTCAAACGAAAGTGTTTTTCGCCAGTCTCTGCATGGGGTACTCCAAGAGGAAACAAACCATAGAGATAGAACTTAGAACTACTTTATTTGGTCAAGTTTCAAGGAGCTAGCACAAACCGTGTTTGATTTAGAATTCCAAACACAGCTATCTATGTAGGAGAAAACAGAGTGAAACCTAAAAATTCAAAGTGTTACTGGAAACGAAGGCTTCAACCTATAAGAATAAAAATTGGGCAGCCAAGTGGGATTAGTGAACTGATAATTACCACCAAGTATCATCAAGATATGGTGAAAAAATGTTTGCTGAGATTTCAGCAAACTAGTAGTTTTTTGGAAGCTTGGCAACCCCTTTCAAACGAAAGTGTTTTTCGCCAGTCTCTGCATGGGGTACTCCAAGAGGAAACAAACCATAGAGATAGAACTTAGAACTACTTCATTTGGTCAAGTTTCAAGAAGCTAGCACAAACCGTGTTTGATTTAGAATTCCAAACACAGCTATCTATTAGGAGAAAACAGAGTGAAACCTAAAAATTCAAACTGTTACTGGAAACGAAGGCTTCAACGTAGAAGAATAAAAATTGGGCAGCCAAGTGGGATTGGGGAACTGATCATTACCACCAAGTATCATCAAGATTTGGTGAAAAAATGTTTGCTGAGATTTCAGCAAACTAGTAGTTTTTTGGAAGCTTGGCAACCCCTTTCAAACGAAAGTGTTTTTCGCCACTCTCTGCATGGGGTACTTCAAGAGGATACAAACCATAGAGATAGAACTTAGAACTACTTCATTTGGTCAAGTTTCTAGGAGCTAGCACAAACCGTGTTTGATTTAGAATTCCAAACACAGCTATCTATGTAGGAGAAAACAGAGTGAAACCTAAAAATTCAAAGTGTTACTGGAAACGAACGCTTGAACCTAGAAGAATAAAAATTGGGCAGCCATGTGGGATTGGGGAACTGATCATTACCACCAAGTATCATCAAGATTTGGTGAAAAAATGTTTGCTGAGATTTCAGCAAACTAGTAGTTTTTGGAAGCTTGGCAACCCCTTTCAAACGAAAGTGTTTTTCGCCAGTCTCTGCATGGGGTACTTCAAGAGAAAAGAAACATTAGAGATAGAACTTAGAACTACTTAATTTCGTCACGTTTCAAGGAGCTAGCACAAACCGTGTTTGATTTAGAATTCCAAACACAGCTATCTATGTAGGAGAAAACAGAGTGAAACCTAAAAATTCAAACTGTTACTGGAAACGAATTCTTCAACCTAAAAGAATAAAAATTGGGCAGCCAAGTGGGTTTAGGGAACTGATCATTACCACCAAGTATCATCAAGATTTGTTGAAAAAATGTTTGCTGAAATTTCAGCAAAGTTGTAGTTTTTTGGAAGCTTGGCAACCCCTTTCAAATGAAAGTGTTTTTCGCCAGTCTCTGCATGGGGTACTTCAAGAGGAAACAAACCATAGAAATAGAACTTAGAACTACTTCATTTGGTCAAGTTTCAATCAGCAAGCACACAGTGTTAGATTTAGAGTTTCAAACACATCTATCTATATAGCAGAAAACAGAGTGAAATCTAACAATTCAAACTGTTACTGGAAACCAACGCTTGAACCTAGAAGAGTGAAAATTGGGCAGCCAAGTGGGCTTATTGAACTGATCATTACCACCAAGTATCATCAAGATTTGGTGAAAAAATGTTTGCTGAGATTTCAGCAAACTAGTAGTTTTTTGGAAGCTTGGCAACCTTTTTCAAACGAAAGTGTTTTTCGCCAGTCTCTCCATGGGATACTTCAAGAGGAAACAAACCATAAAGATAGAACTTAGAACTACTTCATTTGGTCAAGTTTCAAGGAGCTAGCACAAACCGTGTTTGATTTAGAGTTTCAAACACATCTATCTATATAGCAGAAAACAGAGTGAAACCTAAAAATTCAAAGTGTTACTGGAAACGAACGATTGAACCTAGAAGAGTGAAAATTGGGCAGCCAAGTGGGCTTAGTGAACTGATCATTAACACGAAGTATCATCAAGATTTGGTGAAAAAATGTTTGCTGAGATTTCAGCAAACTAGTAGTTTTTTTGGAAGCTTGGCAACCCCTTTCAAACGAAAGTGTTTTTCGCCAGTTTCTGCATGGGGTACTTCAAGAGGAAACAAACCATAGAGATACAACTTAGAACTACTTCATTTGGTCAAGTTTCAAGGAGCTAGCACAAACCGTGTTTGATTTAGAATTCCAAACAAAGCTATCTATGTAGGAGAAAACAGAGTGAAACCTAAAAATTCAAATGTTACTGGAAACGAATGCTTCAACCTAGAAGAATAAAAATTGGGCAGCCAAGTGGGATTAGTGAACTGATAATTACCACCAAGTATCATCAAGATTTGGTGAAAAAAATGTTTGCTGAGATTTCAGCAAACTAGTAGTTTTTTGGAAGCTTGGCAACCCCTTTCAAACGAAAGTGTTTTTCGCCAGTCTCTGCATGGGGTACTCCAAGAGGAAACAAACCATAGAGATAGAACTTAGAACTACTTTATTTGGTCAAGTTTCAAGGAGCTAGCACAAACCGTGTTTGATTTAGAATTCCAAACACAGCTATCTATGTAGGAGAAAACAGAGTGAAACCTAAAAATTCAAAGTGTTACTGGAAACGAAGGCTTCAACCTATAAGAATAAAAATTGGGCAGCCAAGTGGGATTAGTGAACTGATAATTACCACCAAGTATCATCAAGATATGGTGAAAAAATGTTTGCTGAGATTTCAGCAAACTAGTAGTTTTTTGGAAGCTTGGCAACCCCTTTCAAACGAAAGTGTTTTTCGCCAGTCTCTGCATGGGGTACTCCAAGAGGAAACAAACCATAGAGATAGAACTTAGAACTACTTCATTTGGTCAAGTTTCAAGAAGCTAGCACAAACCGTGTTTGATTTAGAATTCCAAACACAGCTATCTATTAGGAGAAAACAGAGTGAAACCTAAAAATTCAAACTGTTACTGGAAACGAAGGCTTCAACGTAGAAGAATAAAAATTGGGCAGCCAAGTGGGATTGGGGAACTGATCATTACCACCAAGTATCATCAAGATTTGGTGAAAAAATGTTTGCTGAGATTTCAGCAAACTAGTAGTTTTTTGGAAGCTTGGCAACCCCTTTCAAACGAAAGTGTTTTTCGCCACTCTCTGCATGGGGTACTTCAAGAGGATACAAACCATAGAGATAGAACTTAGAACTACTTCATTTGGTCAAGTTTCTAGGAGCTAGCACAAACCGTGTTTGATTTAGAATTCCAAACACAGCTATCTATGTAGGAGAAAACAGAGTGAAACCTAAAAATTCAAAGTGTTACTGGAAACGAACGCTTGAACCTAGAAGAATAAAAATTGGGCAGCCATGTGGGATTGGGGAACTGATCATTACCACCAAGTATCATCAAGATTTGGTGAAAAAATGTTTGCTGAGATTTCAGCAAACTAGTAGTTTTTGGAAGCTTGGCAACCCCTTTCAAACGAAAGTGTTTTTCGCCAGTCTCTGCATGGGGTACTTCAAGAGAAAAGAAACATTAGAGATAGAACTTAGAACTACTTAATTTCGTCACGTTTCAAGGAGCTAGCACAAACCGTGTTTGATTTAGAATTCCAAACACAGCTATCTATGTAGGAGAAAACAGAGTGAAACCTAAAAATTCAAACTGTTACTGGAAACGAATTCTTCAACCTAAAAGAATAAAAATTGGGCAGCCAAGTGGGTTTAGGGAACTGATCATTACCACCAAGTATCATCAAGATTTGTTGAAAAAATGTTTGCTGAAATTTCAGCAAAGTTGTAGTTTTTTGGAAGCTTGGCAACCCCTTTCAAATGAAAGTGTTTTTCGCCAGTCTCTGCATGGGGGTACTTCAAGAGGAAACAAACCATAGAAATAGAACTTAGAACTACTTCATTTGGTCAAGTTTCAATCAGCAAGCACACAGTGTTAGATTTAGAGTTTCAAACACATCTATCTATATAGCAGAAAACAGAGTGAAATCTAACAATTCAAACTGTTACTGGAAACCAACGCTTGAACCTAGAAGAGTGAAAATTGGGCAGCCAAGTGGGCTTATTGAACTGATCATTACCACCAAGTATCATCAAGATTTGGTGAAAAAATGTTTGCTGAGATTTCAGCAAACTAGTAGTTTTTTGGAAGCTTGGCAACCTTTTTCAAACGAAAGTGTTTTTCGCCAGTCTCTCCATGGGATACTTCAAGAGGAAACAAACCATAAAGATAGAACTTAGAACTACTTCATTTGGTCAAGTTTCAAGGAGCTAGCACAAACCGTGTTTGATTTAGAGTTTCAAACACATCTATCTATATAGCAGAAAACAGAGTGAAACCTAAAAATTCAAAGTGTTACTGGAAACGAACGATTGAACCTAGAAGAGTGAAAATTGGGCAGCCAAGTGGGCTTAGTGAACTGATCATTAACACGAAGTATCATCAAGATTTGGTGAAAAAATGTTTGCTGAGATTTCAGCAAACTAGTAGTTTTTTGGAAGCTTGGCAACCCCTTTCAAACGAAAGTGTTTTTCGCCAGTCTCTCCATGGGATACTTCAAGAGGAAACAAACCATAGAGATAGAACGTAGAACTACTTCATTTGGTCAAGTTTCAAGGAGCTAGCACAAACCGTGTTTGATTTAGAGTTTCAAACACATCTATCTATATAGCAGAAAACAGAGTGAAACCTAAAAATCCAAAGTGTTACTGGAAACGAACGATTGAACCTAGAAGAGTGAAAATTGGGCAGCCAAGTGGGCTTAGTGAACTGATCATTAACACCAAGTATCATCAAGATTTGGTGAAAAAATGTTTGCTGAGATTTCAGCAAACTAGTAGTTTTTTTGGAAGCTTGGCAACCTCTTTCAAACGAAAGTGTTTTTCGCCAGTTTCTGCATGGGGTACTTCAAGAGGAAACAAACCATAGAGATAGAACTTAGAACTACTTCATTTGGTCAAGTTTCAAGGAGCTAGCACAAACCGTGTTTGATTTAGAATTCCAAACAAAGCTATCTATGTAGGAGAAAACAGAGTGAAACCTAAAAATTCAAAGTGTTACTGGAAACGAATGCTTCAACCTAGAAGAATAAAAATTGGGCAGCCAAGTGGGATTTGTGAACTGATAATTACCACCAAGTATCATCAAGATTTGGTGAAAAAATGTTTGCTGAGATTTCAGCAAACTAGTAGATTTTTGGAAGCTTGGCAACCCCTTTCAAACGAAAGTGTTTTTCGCCAGTCTCTGCATGGGGTACTTCAAGAGGAAACAAACCATAGAGATAGAACTTAGAACTAGTTCATTTGGTCAAGTTTCAAGGAGCTAGCACACACCGTGTTTGATTTAGAATTCCAAACACAGCTATCTTTGTAGGAGAAAACAGAGTGAAACCTAAAAATTCAAACTGTTACTGGAAACGAAGGCTTCAACGTAGAAGAATAAAAATTGGGCAGCCAAGTGGGATTGGGGAACTGATCATTACCACCAAGTATCATCAAGATTTGGTGAAAAAATGTTTGCTGAGAATTCAGCAAAGTAGTAGTTTTTTGGAAGCTTGGCAACCCCTTTCAAACGAAAGTTTTTTTCGCCAGTCTCTGCATGGGGTACTTCAAGAGGAAACAAACCATAGAGATAGAACTTAGAACTACTTCATTTGGTCAAGTTTCAAGGAGCTAGCACAAACCGTGTTTGATTTAGAATTCCAAACACAGCTACATATGTAGGAGAAAACAGAGTGAAACCTAAAAATTCAAACTGTTACTGGAAACGAATGCTTCAAACTAGAAGAATAAAAATTGGGCAGCCAAGTGGGATTAGTGAACTGATCATTACCACCAAGTATCATCAAGTTTTGGTGAAAAATGTTTGCTGAGATTTCAGCAAACTAGTAGTTTTTGGAAGCTTGGCAACCCCTTTCAAACGAAAGTTTTTTTCACCAGTCTCTGCATGGGGTACTTCAAGTGGAAACAAACCATAGAGATAGAACTTAGAACTACTTTATTTGGTCAAGTTTCAAGGAGCTAGCACAAACCGTGTTTGATTTAGTGTTTCAAACACATCTATCTATATAGCAGAAAACAGAGTGAAACCTAAAAATTCAAAGTGTTACTGGAAACGAACGATTGAACCTAGAAGAGTGAAAATTGGGCAGCCAAGTGGGCTTAGTGAACTGATCATTAACACCAAGTATCATCAAGATTTGGTGAAAAAATGTTTGCTGAGATTTCAGCAAACTAGTAGTTTTTTTGGAAGCTTGGCAACCCCTTTCAACGAAAGTGTTTTTCGCCAGTTTCTGCATGGGGTACTTCAAGAGGAAACAAACCATAGAGATAGAACTTAGAACTACTTCATTTGGTCAAGTTTCAAGGAGCTAGCACAAACCGTGTTTGATTTCGAATTCCAAACACAGCTATCTATGTAGGAGAAAACAGAGTGAAACCTAAAAATTCAAACTGTTACTGGAAACGAAGGCTTCAACGTAGAAGAATAAAAATTGGGCAGCCAAGTGGGATTGGGGAACTGATCATTACCACTAAGTATCATCAAGATTTGGTGAAAAAATGTTTGCTGAGATTTCAGCATACTAGTAGTTTTTTGGAAGCTTGGCAAATACTTTCAAACGAAAGTGGTTTTCGCCAGTCTCTGCATGGGGTACTTCAAGAGGAAACAAACCATAGAGATAGACTTAGAACTACTTCATTTGGTCAAGTTTCAAGGAGCTAGGCACAAACCGTGTTTGATTTAGAATTCCAAACACAGCTATCTATGTAGGAGAAAACAGAGTGAAACCTAAAAATTCAAACTGTTACTGGAAACGAATGCTTCAAACTAGAAGAATAAAAATTGGACAGCCAAGTGGGATAGTGAACTGATCATTACCACCAAGTATCATCAAGTTTTGGTGAAAAATGTTTGCTGAGATTTCAGCAAACTAGTAGTTTTTGGAAGCTTGGCAACCCCTTTCAAACGAAAGTGTTTTTCGCCAGTCTCTGCATGGGGGTACTTCAAGAGGAAACAAACCATAGAGATAGAACGTAGAACTACTTCATTTGGTCAAGTTTCAAGGAGCTAGCACAAACCCGTGTTTGATTTAGAGTTTCAAACACATCTATCTATATAGAAGAAAACAGAGTGAAACTAAAAATTCAAAGTGTTACTGGAAACGAACGATTGAACCTAGAAGAGTGAAAATTGGGCAGCCAAGTGGGCTTAGTGAACTGATCATTAACACCAAGTATCATCAAGATTTGGTGAAAAAATGTTTGCTGAGATTTCAGCAAACTAGTAGTTTTTTTGGAAGCTTGGCAACCCCTTTCAAACGAAAGTGTTTTTCGCCAGTTTCTGCATGGGGTACTTCAAGAGGAAACAAACCATAGAGATAGAACTTAGAACTACTTCATTTGGTCAAGTTTCAAGGAGCTAGCACAAACCGTGTTTGATTTAGAATTCCAAACACAGCTATCTATGTAGGAGAAAACAGAGTGAAACCTAAAATTCAAAGTGTTACTGGAAACGAATGCTTCAACCTAGAAGAATAAAAATTGGGCAGCCAAGTGGGATTTGTGAACTGATAATTACCAGCAAGTATCATCAAGATTTGGTGAAAAAAATGTTTGCTGAGATTTCAGCAAACTAGTAGATTTTTGGAAGCTTGGCAACCCCTTTCAAACGAAAGTGTTTTTCGCCAGTCTCTGCATGGGGTACTTCAAGAGGAAGCAAACCATAGAGATAGAACTTAGAACTACTTCATTTGGTCAAGTTTCAAGGAGCTAGCACACACCGTGTTTGATTTAGAATTCCAAACACAGCTATCTATGTAGGAGAAAACAGAGTGAAACCTAAAAATTCAAACTGTTACTGGAAACGAAGGCTTCAACGTAGAAGAATAAAAATTGGGCAGCCAAGTGGGATTGGGGAACTGATCATTACCACCAAGTATCATCAAGATTTGGTGAAAAAATGTTTGCTGAGATTTCAGCAAATAGTAGTTTTTTGGAAGCTTGGCAACCCCTTTCAAACGAAAGTGTTTTTCGCCAGTCTCTGCATGGGGTACTTCAAGAGGAAACAAACCATAGAGATAGAACTTAGAACTACTTCATTTTGTCAAGTTTCAAGGAGCTAGCACAAACCGTGTTTGATTTAGAATTCCAAACACAGCTATATATGTAGGAGAAAACAGAGTGAAACCTAAAAATTCAAACTGTTACTATAAACGAATGCTTCAAACTAGAAGAATAAAAATTGGGCAGCCAAGTGGGATTAGTGAACTGATCATTACCACCAAGTATCATCAAGTTTTGGTGAAAAATGTTTGCTGAGATTTCAGCAAACTAGTAGTTTTGGAAGCTTGGCAACCCCTTTCAAACGAAAGTTTTTTTCACCAGTCTCTGCATGGGGTACTTCAAGTGGAAACAAACCATAGAGATAGAACTTAGAACTACTTTATTTGGTCAAGTTTCAAGGAGCTAGCACAAACCGTGTTTGATTTAGGTTTCAAACACATCTATCTATATATCAGAAAACAGAGTGAAACCTAAAAATTCAAACTGTTACTGGAAACGAACGATTGAACCTAGAAGAGTGAAAATTGGGCAGCCAAGTGGGCTTAGTGAACTGATTATTAACACCAAGTATCATCAAGATTTTGGTGAAAAAATGTTTGCTGAGATTTCAGCAAACTAGTAGTTTTTTTGGAAGCTTGGCAACCCCTTTCAAACGAAAGTGTTTTTCGCCAGTTTCTGCATGGGGTACTTCAAGAGGAAACAAACCATAGAGATAGAACTTAGAACTACTTCATTTGGTCAAGTTTCAAGGAGCTAGCACAAACCGTGTTTGATTTCGAATTCCAAACACAGCTATCTATGTAGGAGAAAACAGAGTGAAACCTAAAAATTCAAAGTGTTACTGGAAAATGAATGCTTCAACCTAGAAGAATCAAAATTGGGCAGCCAAGTGGGATTAGTGAACTGATAATTACCACCAAGTATCATCAAGATTTGGTGAAAAAATGTTGGCTGAGATTTCAGCAAACTAGTAGTTTTTTGGAAGCTTGGCAACCCCTTTCAAACGAAAGTGTTTTTCGCCAGTCTCTGCATGGGGTACTCCAAGAGGAAACAAACCATAGAGATAGAACTTAGAACTACTTTATTTGGTCAAGTTTCAAGGAGCTAGCACAAACCGTGTTTGATTTAGAATTCCAAACACAGCTATCTATGTAGGAGAAAACAGAGTGAAACCTAAAAATTCAAACTGTTACTGGAAACGAAGGCTTCAACGTAGAAGAATAAAAATTGGGCAGCCAAGTTGGATTGGGGAACTGATCATTACCACCAAGTATCATCAAGATTTGGTGAAAAAATGTTTGCTGAGATTTCAGCATACTAGTAGTTTTTTGGAAGCTTGGCAAACACTTTCAAACGAAAGTGTTTTTCGCCAGTCTCTGCATGGGGTACTTCAAGAGGAAACAAACCATAGAGATAGAACTTAGAACTACTTCATTTGGTCAAGTTTCAAGGAGCTAGCACAAACCGTGTTTGACTTTAGAATTCCAAACACAGCTATCTATGTAGGAGAAAACAGAGTGAAACCTAAAAATTCAAACTGTTACTGGAAACGAATGCTTCAAACTAGAAGAATAAAAATTGGACAGCCAAGTGGGATTAGTGAACTGATCATTACCACCTAGTATCATCAAGTTTTGGTGAAAAAATGTTTGCTGAGATTTCAGCAAACTAGTAGTTTTTGGAAGCTTGGCAACCCCTTTCAAACGAAAGTGTTTTTCGCCAGTCTCTGCATGGGGTACTTCAAGAGGAAACAAACCATAGAGATAGAACGTAGAACTACTTCATTTGGTCAAGTTTCAAGGAGCTAGCACAAACCGTGTTTGATTTAGAGTTTCAAACACATCTATCTATATAGCAGAAAACAGAGTGAAACCTAAAAATTCAAAGTGTTACTGGAAACGAACGATTGAACCTAGAAGAGTGAAAATTGGGCAGCCAAGTGGGCTTAGTGAACTGATCATTAACACCAAGTATCATCAAGATTTGGTGAAAAAATGTTTGCTGAGATTTCAGCAAACTAGTAGTTTTTTTGGAAGCTTGGCAACCCCTTTCAAACGAAAGTGTTTTTCGCCAGTTTCTGCATGGGGTACTTCAGAGGAAACAAACCATAGAGATAGAACTTAGAACTACTTCATTTGGTCAAGTTTCAAGGAGCTAGCACAAACCGTGTTTGATTTAGAATTCCAAACAAAGCTATCTATGTAGGAGAAAACAGAGTGAAACCTAAAAATTCAAAGTGTTACTGGAAACGAATGCTTCAACCTAGAAGAATAAAAATTGGGCAGCCAAGTGGGATTTGTGAACTGATAATTACCACCAAGTATCATCAAGATTTGGTGAAAAAATGTTTGCTGAGATTTCAGCAACTAGTAGATTTTTGGAAGCTTGGCAACCCCTTTCAAACGAAAGTGTTTTTCGCCAGTCTCTGAATGGGGTACTTCAAGAGGAAACAAACCATAGAGATAGAACTTAGAACTACTTCATTTGGTCAAGTTTCAAGGAGCTAGCACACACCGTGTTTGATTTAGAATTCCAAACACAGCTATCTATGTAGGAGAAAACAGAGTGAAACCTAAAAATTCAAACTGTTACTGGAAACGAAGGCTTCAACGTAGATGAATAAAAATTGGGCAGCCAAGTGGGGATTGGGGAACTGATCATTACCACCAAGTATCATCAAGATTTGGTGAAAAAATGTTTTGCTGAGATTTCAGCAAAGTAGTAGTTTTTTGGAAGCTTGGCAACCCCTTTCAAATGAAAGTGTTTTTCTGCCAGTCTCTGCATGGGGTACTTCAAGAGGAACAAACCATAGAGATAGAACTTAGAACTACTTCATTTAGTCAAGTTTCAAGGAGCTAGCACAAACCGTGTTTGATTTAGAATTCCAAACACAGCTATCTATGTAGGAGAAAACAGAGTGAAACCTAAAATTCAAACTGTTACTGGAAACGAATGCTTCAAACTAGAAAAATAAAAATTGGGCAGCCAAGTGGGATTAGTGAACTGATCATTACCACCAAGTATCATCAAGTTTTGGTGAAAAATGTTGCTGAGATTTCAGCAAACTAGTAGTTTTTGGAAGCTTGGCAACCCCTTTCAATCGAAAGTTTTTTTCACCAGTCTCTGCATGGGGTACTTCAAGTGGAAACAAACCATAGAGATAGAACTTTAGAACTACTTTATTTAGTCAAGTTTCAAGGAGCTAGCACAAACCGTGTTTGATTTAGTGTTTCAAACACATCTATCTATATAGCAGAAAACAGAGTGAAACCTAAAAATTCAAACTGTTACTGAAACGAACGATTGAACCTAGAAGAGTGAAAATTGGGCAGCCAAGTGGGATTCGTGAACTGATCATTAAACACCAAGTATCATCAAGATTTGGTGAAAAAATGTTTGCTGAGATTTCAGCAAACTAGTAGTTTTTTTAGAAGCTTGGCAACCCCTTTCAAACGAAAGTGTTTTTCGCCAGTTTCTGCATGGGGTACTTCAAGATGAAACAAACCATAGAGATAGAACTTAGAACTACTTCATTTGGTCAAATTTCAAGGAGCTAGCACAAACCGTGTTTGATTTCGAATTCCAAACACAGCTATCTATGTAGGAGAAAACAGAGTGAAACCTAAAAATTCAAAGTGTTACTGGAAATGAATGCTTCAACCTAGAAGAATCAAAATTGGGCAGCCAAGTGGGATTAGTGAACTGATAATTACCACCAAGTATCATCAAGATTTGGTGAAAAAATGTTTGCTGAGATTTCAGCAAACTAGTAGTTTTTTGGAAGCTTGGCAACCCCTTTCAAACGAAAGTGTTTTCGCCAGTCTCTGCATGGGGTACTCCAAGAGGAAACAAACCATAGAGATAGAACTTAGAACTACTTTATTTGGTCAAGTTTCAAGGGAGCTAGCACAAACCGTGTTTGATTTAGAATTCCAAACACAGCTATCTATGTAGGAGAAAACAGAGTGAAACCTAAAAATTCAAACTGTTACTGGAAACGAAGGCTTCAACGTAGAAGAATAAAAATTGGGCAGCCAAGTGGGATTGGGGAACTGATCATTACCACCAAGTATCATCAAGATTTGGTGAAAAAATGTTTGCTGAGATTTCAGCATACTAGTAGTTTTTTGGAAGCTTGGCAAACACTTTCAAACGAAAGTGTTTTTCGCCAGTCTCTGCATGGGGTACTTCAAGAGGAAACAAACCATAGAAATAGAACTGAGAACTACTTCATTTGGTCAAGTTTCAAGGAAGTAGCACAAACCGTGTTAGATTTAGAGTTTCAAACACATCTATCTATATAGCAGAAAACAGAGTGAAATCTAACAATTCAAAGTGTTACTGGAAACGAACGCTTGAACCTAGAAGAGTGAAAATTGGGCAGCCAAGTGGGCTTATTGAACTGATCATTACCACCAAGTATCATCAAGATTTTGGTGAAAAAATGTTTGCTGAGATTTCAGCAAACTAGTAGTTTTTTGGAAGCTTGGCAACCCATTTCAAACGAAAGGGTTTTTCGCCAGTCTCTCCATGGGATACTTCAAGAGGAAAGAAACCATAGAGATAGAACTTAGAACTACTTCATTTGGTCAAGTTTCAAGGAGCTAGCACAACCAGTGTTTGATTTAGAATTCCAAACACAGTATCTATGTAGGAGAAACAGTGTGAAACCTAAAAATTCAAACTGTTACTGGAAAACAATGCTTCAAACTAGAAGAATAAAAATTGGGCAGCCAAGTGGGATTAGTGAACTGATCATTACCACCAAGTATCATCAAGTTTTGGTGAAAAAATGTTTGCTAAGATTTCAGCAAACTAGTAGTTTTTTGGAAGCTTGGCAACCCCTTTCAAAGAAAGTGCTTTTCGCAGTCTCTGCATGGGGTACTTCAAGAAGAAACAAAGCATAGAGATAGAACTTAGAACTACTTCATTTGGTCAAGTTTCAAGGAGCTAGCACAAACCGTGTTTGATTTAGAATTCCAAACACAGCTATCTATGTAGGAGAAAACAGAGTGAAACCTAAAAATTCAAACTGTTACTGGAAACGAAGGCTTCAATGTAGAAGAATAAAAATTGGGCAGCCAAGTGGGATTGGGGAACTGATCATTACCACCAAGTATCATCAAGATTTGGTGAAAAAATGTTTGCTGAGATTTCAGCAAACTAGTAGTTTTTTGGAAGCTTGGCAACCCCTTTCAAACGAAAGTGTTTTTCGCCAGTCTCTGCATGGGGTACTTCAAGAGGAAACAAACCATAGAGATAGAACTTAGAACTACTTCATTTGGTCAAGTTTCAAGGAGCTAGCACAAACCGTGTTTGATTTAGATTTCCAAACACAGCTATCTATGTAGGAGAAACAGAGTGAAACCTAAAAATTCAAAGTGTTACTGGAAACGAACGCTTGAACCTAGAAGAGTAGTGAAAATTGGGCAGCCAAGTGGGCTTAGTGAACTGATCATTACCACCAAGTATCATCAAGATTTGGTGAAAAAATGTTTGCTGAGATTTCAGCAAACTAGTAGTTTTTGGAAGCTTGGCAACCCCTTTCAAACGAAAGTGCTTTTCGCCAGTCTCTGCATGGGGTACTTCAAGAGGAAAGAAACCATAGAGATAGAACTTAGAACTACTTCATTTGGTCAAGTTTCAAGGAACTAGCACAACCCGTGTTTGATTTAGAATTCCAAACACAGCTATCTATGTAGGAGAAAACAGAGTGAAACCAAAAAATTCAAACTGTTACTGGAAAACAATGCTTCAAACTAGAAGAATAAAAATTGGGCAGCAAAGTGCGATTAGTGAACTGATCATTACCACCAAGTATCATCAAGTTTTGGTGAAAAAATGTTTGGTAAGATTTCAGCAAACTAGTAGTTTTTTGGAAGCTTGGCAACCATTTCAAAAGAAAGTGCTTTTCGCCAGTCTCTGCATGGGGTACTTCAAGAGGAAACAAACCATAGAGATAGAACTTAGAACTACTTCATTTGGTCAAGTTTCAAGGAGCTAGCACAAACCGTGTTTGATTTAGAATTCCAAACACAGCTATCTATGTAGAAGAAAACAGAGTGAAACCTAAAAATTGAAAGTGTTACTGGAAACGAACGCTTGAACCTAGAAGAGTCAAAATTCGGCAGCCAAGAGTGCTTAGTAAACTGATCATTACCAACCAAGTATCATCAAGATTTGCTGAAAAAATGTTTGCTGAGATTTCAGCAAACTAGTAGTTTTTGGAAGCTTGGCAACCACTTTCAAACGAAAGTGCTTTTCGCCAGTCTCTGCATGGGGTACTTCAAGAGGAAACAAACCATAGAGATAGAACTTAGAACTACTTCATTTGGTCAAGTATCAAGGAGCTAGCACAAACCGTGTTTGATTTAGAATTCCAAACACAGCTATCTATGTAGGAGAAAACAGAGTGAATCCTAAAAATTCAAACTGTTACTGGAAACGAATGCTTCAAACTAGAAGAATAAAAATTGGGCAGCCAAGTGGGATTAGTGAACTGATCATTACCACCAAGTATCATCAAGTTTTGGTGGAAAAATGTTTGCTGAGATTTCAGCAAACTAGTAGTTTTTGGAAGCTTGGCAACCCCTTTCAAACGAAAGTGTTTTTCGCCAGTCTCTGCATGGGGTACTTCTAGAGGAAACAAACCATAGAGATAGAACTTAGAACTACTTCATTTGGTCAAGTTTCAAGGAGCTAGCACAAACCGTGTTTGATTTAGAATTCCAAACACAGCTATCTATGTAGGAGAAAACAGAGTGAAACCTAAAAATTCAAACTGTTACTGGAAACGAATGCTTCAACCTAGAAGAATAAAAATTGGGCAGCCAAGTGGGATTAGGGAACTGATCATTACCACCAAGTATCATCAAGATTTGTTGAAAAAATGTTTGCTGAGATTTCAGCAAATTTGTAGTTTTTTGGAAGCTTGGCAACCCCTTTCAAATGAAAGTGTTTTTCGCCAGTCTCTGCATGGGGTACTTCAAGAGGAAACAAACCATAGAAATAGAACTTAGAACTACTTCATTTGGTCAATTTCAAGGAGCTAGCACAAACCGTGTTAGATTTAGAGTTTCAAACACATCTATATATATAGCAGAAAACAGAGTGAAATCTAACAATTCAAAGTGTTACTGGAAACGAACCGCTTGAACCTAGAAGAGTGAAAACTGGGCAGCCAAGTGGGCTTATTGAACTGATCATTACCACCAAGTATCATCAAGATTTGGTGAAAAAAATGTTTGCTGAGATTTCAGCAAACTAGTAGTTTTTTGGAAGCTTGGCAACCCCTTTCAAACGAAAGTGTTTTTCGCCAGTCTCTGCATTGGGTACTTCAAGAGGAAACAAACCATAGAGAGAGAACTTAGAACTACTTCATTTGGTCAAGTTTCAAGGAGGCTAGCACAAACCGTGTTTGATTTAGAGTTTCAAACACATCTATCTATATAGCAGAAAACAGAGTGAAACCTAAAAATTCAAGGTGTTACTGGAAACGAACGATTGAACCTAGAAGAGTGAAAATTGGGCAGCCAAGTGGGATTAGTGAACTGATAATTACCACCAAGTATCATCAAGATTTGGTGAAAAAATGTTTGCTGAGATTTCAGCAAACTAGTAGTTTTTTGGAAGCTTGGCAACCCCTTTCAAACGAAAGTGTTTTCGCCAGTCTCTGCATGGGGTACTCCAAGAGGAAACAAACCATAGAGATAGAACTTAGAACTACTTCATTTGGTCAAGTTTCAAGGAGCTAGCACAAACCGTGTTTGATTTACAATTCCAAACACAGCTATCTATGTAGGAGAAAACAGAGTGAAACCTAAAAATTCAAACTGTTACTGGAAACGAAGGCTTCAACGTAGAAGAATAAAAATTGGGCAGCCAAGTGAGGTTGGGGAACTGATCATTACCACCAAGTATCATCAAGATTTGGTGAAAAAATGTTTGCTGAGATTTCAGCAAACTAGTAGGTTTTTTGGCAGCTTGGCAACCCCTTTCAAACGAAAGTGTTTTTCGCAGTCTCTGCATGGGGTACTTCAAGAGGAAACAAACCATAGAGATAGAACTTAGAACTACTTCATTTGGTCAAGTTTCAAGGAGCTAGCACAAACCCGTGTTTGATTTAGAATTCCAAACACAGCTATCTATGTAGGAGAAAACAGAGTGAAACCTAAAAATTCAAAGTGTTACTGGAAACGAACGCTTGAACCTAGAAGAGTGAAAATTGGGCAGCAAGTGGGCTTAGTGAACTGATCATTACCACCAAGTATCATCAAGATTTGGTGAAAAAATGTTTGCTGAGATTTCAGCAACATAGTAGTTTTTGGAAGCTTGGCAACCCCTTTCAAACGAAAGTGCTTTTCGCCAGTCTCTGCATGGGGTACTTCAAGAGGAAAGAAACCATAGAGATAGAACTTAGAACTACTTCATTTGGTCAAGTTTCAAGGAGCTAGCACAAACCGTGTTTGATTTAGAATTCCAAACACAGCTATCTATGTAGGAGAAAACAGAGTGAAACCTAAAAATTCAAATGTTACTGGAAACGAATGCTTCAAACTAGAAGAATAAAAATTGGACAGCCAAGTGGGATTAGTGAACTGATCATTACCACCAATTATCATCAAGTTTTGGTGAAAAATGTTTGCTGAGATTTCAGCAAACTAGTAGTTTTTGGAAGCTTGGCAACCCCTTTCAAACGAAAGTGTTTTTTCGCCAGTCTCTGCATGGGGTACGTCAAGAGGAAACAAACCATAGAGAGAGAACTTAGAACTACTTAATTTGGTCAAGTTTCAAGGAGCTAGCACAAACCGTGTTTGATTTAGAATTCCAAACACAGCTATCTATGTAGGAGAAAACAGAGTGAAACCTAAAAATTCAAACTGTTACTGGAAACGAATTCTTCAACCTAGAAGAAATAAAAATTGGGCAGCCAAGTGGGATTAGGGAACTGATCATTACCACCAAGTATCATCAAGATTTGTTGAAAAAATGTTTGCTGAGATTTCAGCAAAGTTGTAGTTTTTTGGAAGCTTGGCAACCACTTTCAAATGAAAGTGTTTTTCGCCAGTCTCTGCATGGGGTACTTCAAGAGGAAACAAACCATAGAAATAGAACTGAGAACTACTTCATTTGGTCAAGTTTCAAGGAAGTAGCACAAACCGTGTTAGATTTAGAGTTTCAAACACATCTATCTATATAGCAGAAAACAGAGTGAAATCTAACAATTCAAAGTGTTACTGGAAACGAACGCTTGAACCTAGAAGAGTGAAAATTGGGCAGCCAAGTGGGCTTATTGAACTGATCATTACCACCAAGTATCATCAAGATTTGGTGAAAAAATGTTTGCTGAGATTTCAGCAAACTAGTAGTTTTTTGGAAGCTTGGCAACCCTTTCAAACGAAAGTGTTTTTCGCCAGTCTCTCCATGGGATACTTCAAGAGGAAACAAACCATAGAGATAGAACTTAGAACTACTTCATTTTTGTCAAGTTTCAAGGAGCTAGCACAAACCGTGTTTGATTTAGAGTTTCAACACATCTATCTATATAGCAGAAAACAGAGTGAAACCTAAAAATTCAAAGTGTTACTGGAAACGAACGATTGAACCTAGAAGAGTGAAAATTGGGCAGACAAGTGGATTAGTGAACTGATAATTACCACCAAGTATCATCAAGATTTGGGGAAAAAATGTTTGCTGAGATTTCAGCAAACTAGTAGTTTTTGGAAGCTTGGCACCCCTTTCAAACGAAAGTGTTTTTCTCCAGTCTCTGCATGGGGTACTCCAAGAGGAAACAAACCATAGAGATAGAACTTAGAACTACTTCATTTGGTCAAGTTTCAAGGAGCTAGCACAAACTCGTGTTTGATTTAGAATTCCAAACACAGCTATCTATGTAGGAGAAAACAGAGTGAAACCTAAAAATTCAACTGTTACTGGAAACAAGGCTTCAATGTAGAAGAATAAAATTGGGCAGCCAAGTGGGATTGGGGAACTGATCTTTACCACCAAGTATCATCAAGATTTGGTGAAAAAATGTTTGCTGAGATTTCAGCAAACTAGTAGTTTTTTGGAAGCTTGGCAACCCCTTTCAAACGAAAGTGTTTTCGCCAGTCTCTGCATGGGGTACTTCAAGAGGAAACAAACCATAGAGATAGAACTTAGAACTACTTCATTTGGTCAAGTTTCAAGAGCTAGCACAAACCGTGTTTGATTTAGATTTCCAAACACAGCTATCTATGTAGGAGAAACAGAGTGAAACCTAAAATTCAAAGTGTTACTGGAAACGAACGCTTGAACCTAGAAGAGTAGTGAAAATTGGGCAGCCAAGTGGGCTTAGTGAACTGATCATTACCACCAAGTATCATCAAGATTTGGTGAAAAAATGTTTGCTGAGATTTCAGCAAACTAGTAGTTTTTGGAAGCTTGGCAACCCCTTTCAAACGAAAGTGCTTTTCGCCAGTCTCTGCATGGGGTACTTCAAGTGGAAAGAAACCATAGAGATAGAACTTAGAACTACTTCATTTGGTCAAGTTTCAAGGAACTAGCACAACCCGTGTTTGATTTAGAATTCCAAACACAGCTATCTATGTAGGAGAAAACAGAGTGAAACCAAAAAATTCAAACTGTTACTGGAAAACAATGCTTCAAACTAGAAGAATAAAAATTGGGCAGCAAAGTGCGATTAGTGAACTGATCATTACCACCAAGTATCATCAAGTTTTGGTGAAAAAATGTTTGGTAAGATTTCAGCAAACTAGTAGTTTTTTGGAAGCTTGGCAACCCCTTTCAAAAGAAAGTGCTTTTCGCCAGTCCTCTGCATGGGGTACTTCAAGAGGAAACAAACCATAGAGATAGAACTTAGAACTACTTCATTTGGTCAAGTTTCAAGGAGCTAGCACAAACCGTGTTTGATTTAGAATTCCAAACACAGCTATCTATGTAGAAGAAAACAGAGTGAAACCTAAAAATTGAAAGTGTTACTGGAAACGAACGCTTGAACCTAGAAGAGTCAAAATTCGGCAGCCAAGAGTGCTTAGTAAACTGATCATTACCACCAAGTATCATCAAGATTTGCTGAAAAAATGTTTGCTGAGATTTCAGCAAACTAGTAGTTTTTTGGAAGCTTGGCAACCACTTTCAAACGAAAGTGCTTTTCCGCCAGTCTCTGCATGGGGGTACTTCAAGAGGGAAAACAAACCATAGAGATAGAACTTAGAACTACTTCGTTT